>NW_016017388.1:506287-567035 GCF_000320565.1 Sphaerulina musiva SO2202 | reverse complement strand
TAAATATATATAACTAGAACTAGTACTAGGGTACAAAAAGTCTATAATAGTATAGTAATAGTATAGTAACAGTATAGTAACAGTATAGTAACAGTATAGTAACGATCCGGTATTATAACGGTATTGTAACGGTATAGTAATAGTATCTAGTATTTACTATTGTCGAGATAGTAAATAGTAGAGAACTATAATACAGAGTCGGTAAGTATAGAGTAAATAATAGTTTTTAGATAGCTCGATAGAAGTAGATACAAAGGAAGAAGAAAAAACATAACCTGCACTCGTAATTTAAACTATGCACTCGTTCCGTCTTGGGATGCGTTTTGAATGCTTAGTCAGGAGTGCGTAGAACCTCAGAACGAGTGCGAGTCAGCGCCGCACGCCACCCACTCCTCGCTGTCTGGATCCATTGCTACGACTCCTGCCGGCACTGCTTGATGAACCACTTCTCGAACCAACTCGTTGCATCCGACTGCCATTGCTGCTAGTCAATCAATGCCGAAGACCTTGCTTTGCCTTGCCACCAGCAGTATATGTACACTGCCCGACTGATCCACCATGTCGCACGGTCCAACCCAAGCCGAGCCATTGAGACCCTTCTCACATCACCACGAGCGACATTCGAGCCATACCAGTGACATTCTGCCCTATCCAGCTCCGCGAGCCCATGTGGAGCTGCCGCGGCCCTTGGAGCCACGGCCACCGATGCACCAGTCTTACAACGACTCATCCGAACAACACCAACGACGACATCCCGACGCTTTTCGAAGCCCTGTTCGCAGTCATGCGGAATTTCGACCTCAGTCGCAGAGTTTACCTCGACTCCACGACATCTTGACCTCAGCCGCGCCCTCGGTGCCAAGTCCTCCTACATACGGCTCGAGCTGGGGCTCCAACACTGCTGTTCATCATCATCATCATCCTCCTCCTCCACCACCACCTGCTCCCCCATCGACCGCGAACCAGCAAAATGGAGATGGTCGCCATGGGCATGGCTCATGGTATCCCCAAACTAGCCACCTTCCCCAGGACCACCAGTCTTATCAAGCGCACCCGAAGCGCTTGGAATTACGAGTCTCGGACACGAGCCCCATTTCGCGACATGACAGTCATGCAGGCCCACTTTCTCCATATGGTCCTCGGTCCAACTCCAGAGGCTACGACCCGGTCCCGCGCGAACGCTCACGCCAAACCTCTACCAGCTCATACGCTCACAACGGCGCACCAAGTCCATATATGACTCTCGGACCCGAGGAACACCACTATCGGACTCCTACTGGACCACTGAGTCGCCCGAGCAGTGACAACTATGGCCCTGCTGGTCCCGAGTGTTCCAAGAAGTACTTGGGCATACGAGAGCTTCCAGGAGAGGGCACGTTCCACCTATACGAGGGAGGATATCGCATTCCTACACATGTCGATGGCGAGACTGTGAACCCTGCTTGGGGTCTGACCAAAGCCAACAAGCCGAGGAAGCGGCTAGCGATGGCCTGTCTCGACTGTCGAGAAAAGAAGATCAAGTGCGAACCAGGCGCTTCGAGTTGTTTGCAGTGTGAGAAGGCGAAGCGGCCTTGTCGAAAGTGAGTACGAACTCGAGTAGCTCTGGTGCTTCATGCTGATCAGCCATTAGGGCGCCTTCGCACCAATCCCAGAGCGAAACGTCTTCAGGCTCCGTCTGGCCTACCGGAACAGGATCCCCACCTGGAAAGAGCGTTTCAGCTTCGAGTCCCCACCAGGGAGAAGATATGGAGCATGAAATGGCGAGTAAGCGACGTACGATGGATGAACACTCTCCTTCTGGAATACCCAACAAGAGGCACCGTTCTGCATCGCCCATCTACGGTGGGAACGGCGCGGTCGCCCCGCCCGTCACCATGCCGTACCATCAAACTTCACCTACGGCGACGAGACCTCAAGGCAGAGGTCTGTCGTGGGCGGAGGACCCTTTCGCAGTAGATCCTGATGTCACGCTACAAGTACTCGAACACTTCTTCCAGGACGTGAACAATGCGACCTACGGCATTTTCCCCCGGCATCATTTCCTGGGTTGGGTGCGGGCATGTCCTGAGAAGTCCCGTGATGAGAAGCTTCTGCTATATGCAATGCTTGCCATTGGGTCGAGATTCGCCGAAGACACTCATGCTGCTTTTGGAAAGCAGTGCGCGCACGTCGCCGCCGACGCATTGCGCAATACGCAAGGACAAAACAGCATCGCCGTGGTGCAGGGTCGCTTGCTCCTGGGGCTATATCACTATGCCAAGGGGGCTAACGAGACTGCCTGGGAGCTTATTGCTGCTGGGGTCAGTGCAGCACTTTATCTTCGATACAACACCGAGGACGGTTGCTCCCGACACGACACGAATGGAAGGAGCGATTTTGGACTTTCGACGGAACAGCTCATCGAGTGTAAACGCCGCACGCTATGGTCTGCATTCATGATGGACCGCTATTGCGGCAGTCGGTGTACACTGATCAATCCGAAGGATATTTTCTTGCGACTCCCATGCCTAGACGACAGCTTCGAGCGAGGCGTCCAGTCCGAGGCACCCCATTATGACAACGGCATTATCGACCCGGCCATGGCGAACGTGACACCCGCGAGTCCGATCTCGCCCATGGGCTGGCTCTGTCTGATGGCTGCTCTCTGGGGCGAAGTAGTCGACTTTGTCTATCGAGCACCGCACCGATCGAGCGTCACCTACCAGGATGCGTACGAGAGATTCTATGCGCAGACATCGGCCGTTCTCCAGAATTGGTTGTCCCGGTTGCCAGAACAATTGCGGTTATCACGAGACAATGTGGAACGCAGCATCAAGGGGGGCTATTCCGGGCCGTATGTTTTGATGCATCTCCTGTACCACCTCTCGTGGGTCAAGATGAATCGATTTGTCAGACATGCTCTGATTGCTGGCTCCGTTACACGGAACATTCGCGCGACTCAGCATCACTCGCACGAGTTGTTGCAAGTGATGAATACGCTCCGGGCCGCGAAATGGGACATGGCCGAGAAAGACGGGCACATTGCATCATTTTCATTCACGACACCCTTTGCGGGCTACGCGATTCTGGCGGCCATCGATGTGGTGGGTGCGGGTGGTCTCGACCTGCAACTGAAGTCGACGCTCGATCTCATCAGCTGCGGCCTCGAGTCGTTACGCGAGCTCGCACGATACTGGGACAGCGCACGGGACCAGGACAAGGCGTGCGAGAAGCGATACTATCAGATTCACAATGTGTTGAAGCATCCCTTCACGGCACGCAGCGGGTGCTGGTTGGGGCGCGAGTGGGGAGTTCACTCATCGCTAGAAAAGGAATTCTCGGAAGAGGACGATTGCATATATGGCGCGGACGATAGATTGTACTTTGACGCATTGCGGGAAGATGATCCGACGAGTGGAAAGACGCCCAGTAATGCAGGCCAACGTACAGTCTAAGGCTGTCGTGTGTGGCATATATCGACAGAGGAGGTTATGTGTGTGTGTGTGTGTGTGTGAGTGTGTGAGAGAGAGTGTGTGTATGTCCCCTCCCCGAGTCAGCTATGGAGAGAAAAGAAAGAGAAAAAGAGAGAGTGTGTTATTTCCGTCGGGATAGGATTCCAACAGCACTACTACGATTGATGACGTCTCGGACTTCCAAAGGAGGTACCTACATACCTACCTTACATAGGAACCTATATACCTTTACCTTATACAGTAATGAGGCCTGGCAGTGTGCCAGTTGAAAGGGAAAAAAATTGCAATCAGTGTTGGATTGATTCAAAGGCTTTCAAGTAAAACTCATGTAATACCTACCTTACCTACTCATACCTGTCCCCAACCTTAGGTCCCTTACGTGATTGATAAATGATGAATACCTCAGGTTAGTAAGGTAAGGTAAGGCAAGGTAATGTAGGAACCTACCTACATACATAGCCCTAGTATACCCATACGCTCCTGCTCTATATATTATACATGTCATGTAGTACGTGTACCTCCCTACCTACAGCTCGTTACGGTAAGGTAAGGTCATGTAAGGTAGTTCTCTGCATGTGCGTGTTGCATGCATGTGTCTGTCTCTCTTGTGTTTTTCGTATATACCGCAGGAATGGGATTGAACGGGGAAATAGGTAGGTTGGTTGGTATCCAATTGATTAATCGATCAATCAATCAATACCTGACGCTTCCCGGGGGACAAAAGCAGCAATTGAAAAGGATTTCGGGGCCTGTATATACCTAGTAGGTAGTTGTTTGAGAGGTGTATTTTTACATCCATCGCTTGTACCGACGTCGGATGTAGGATGGATGAATCACTCGGTAGTTCTATACCTTGATGGAGCTAGTTAGGGAGTGAGGACGGAAGAGAGGGTACTTTAGCCCTGCCCAGACGGAGAATATCTTTGCCCAGCCGGAAGGAGAATTTTGGTGGTAGGGTATTACTACTACTACTAACTAGGAGGGAAGAGGGAAGAGGTACTAGACTTGCCGGAGTCTATACAAGGATATAGTTGTAGTAGGCTGGGACTGACTTACTATATAGATCCTAGGTAGGTAGAGATGTTTGCTCGTAGGATGCTGAAAGTTCAGTCTACGTGCTCCTATAGTACAACTGGAAGGGGTATACGGTAAGGTCAGGTATGATATATGTGATATCATGTCGGGGAATATCAATATCCGACATGATAAGATAGTTCAATCCGAACTTCCGAAAGACTTGGGAACTTGGGGGTCGCGCCCGGCTCGCTAATAATGATAATAAGATTGCTGGATCTACATATCACTTGCCGAACACTAATTGCCTCGTTTATACGGCGGGATGGCGACGACGACGACGACGACAATGATACAGGATATATAATAGGAACAACCACAACAACCACAGCTATAGCCACACTAGCCACATCAACCACATCAGCCACAACAACAACAACAACAAAACAACAGCCACCTCAATCAACGACAACGACAACAACAACAACAACCACGTCATGCACATGCAAGATACCTTACATAACAGGTTGTTCTTGCATGATCAAAGGCGCATATGCACATGCAACATGCAACATGCAACATGCACATGCAGCAGGGCACGCGGTGTATCTGCCGTCGCCCCGCCTTACCCCCTTCGCCTCTTTTCGCCTCGCTACGCCAAACCGTATGACCCTAATGTATGCCGATCGCGAGAGCTAACCTAAATCTAATCCAATCCAATCCAACCTACTAGAGGTACAGCAAGATCTAACCGTGAGAGCCCGAGATCTCTCTAGAGAAGTTATATTGTGCAGACTGCCTGGAGGTAGTAGTAGCAGTATATCCGAGCAGCGAGCTTATTGATTTTGAAAGATTTAACGAATTTGATAATAATAATTGTAGGTAAGTAATAATCATAACCATGTCCGCAGGAGGAGGAGGCCGAGAACTAGAGGTAGCTATACATAGTAAGTAAGAAGGTAGTGTGTATATACCTTGCTAGCTGGCCTCGCTAGCCGACATATATGAGCCGCGTGTGTGTGTGTGTGTGCGTGTGACGGGTGTGTGTCCACGCATGTCGATCGTCCTTCTTCACTCTTCTCCGAACGGACGAACGAACGAACGACCAGGGGGGGCCCCATCCCCTCCCGGTCACTTTTTTTTTCCTTTTTTTTCCTTTTTGCGATGCTGATGAGAGATGGATGAGCTGGCATATATATCCCGCCGCCGCTGCCGCCGCCGTCCGTCGGTCCGTCCGTCCGTGTCGCCACGGCACGAAGCGGGTTCTTTTCTCTCGTCACTTACCTCCGTACATGTAGGAGGTACTCAAGTGGCCCACCCGACCGGTGGGTGGTCCGTGGACATATTCGCTGCCGAACGACATGTACAAAATAAAAGAAAAAAGGAAATATGGGTCTCTCTGTCTAGACGCGCACAAATTCCGCACTCCACTCGTACTAAGGTACATGGTTCTGCTCCACTCCACCACACCATACCACAAACCTGCACTACACTACTGTACAACTTGCTACTACTGACCTACTACGGCGACAAAGATGCCGTATGTTTCAAATCCAGGATGTTTTGTTTTTCTTGCAGTGCCGTGCTCTTACCCGAGACATACGGTATACCTTACCACCTAGTACATATCATGCCCCCTTGTAAGCAGGAAGCAAAGGACGACGCCAAGCTCGCCAGCAGTATCTTATATACCTTACCTTACTAGAACTAGGAGGTAGCTCCTCGAACTACATATGTACTAGTGACGGTACTAGAAAAGGAACAAAGAGAAAAAAAAATTGTTCGGCTAGATGCATAGCTTGCGGCGCTCGGCTCGCGTGTTTTATATGCAGGTAGACCCCGAAGACAACCGAGACATTGCATTACCTCCCTTCCTACAAGTCTGGCCCGCTTGCCCCGCCCGCCCGCTTACCTGCCTGTACTGTAGTCTGTAGATACCATGGATGTATATGTCTCAAGAGGAGAGGCTCAACGCATCACTCTACTACGACGGTACTGGGGGCCGGAGAAGCGTGGTACTGTACGGCATTTATTTTATTAGGTACATATTTTGATTATTTTGATTGTTATTAGAGAGGAGGCGCTCGCTTCTACTACCCCCTCCCCTGTGCCCAGCTCTGTAGTACCTAGTACATAGGAGGTAGGTAGGTAGTAATAGTCCTTTCCTTCGGGTCATCATCATTATTATCATCATCGTTATCATCATCATCATCGCCCATCGTGCATGATTCGACTCGACGACATGGGTTCGGAATCCTCACTGCCGTCGTCTCGCTCTTCGTCGCGAGTTGCGGCAGTCTCGCGATAGGTGGCAGCATGATTCGTTCTACTAATACTACTACCACTACCACTACCACTAGTATTACTACTACTGTTGTGGGACTGCACCTCTTTACCCTTCTTCTCCACTATATCGAGATGTGCGAATTCTCGCCGTGCCAGCTGCACGTTGACCCGCGCGGCGTTGTAGGATGCTTCGTCGCTGGGCATGACCACGGCCAAGTTGGTGTTTTCTGTCAGGCGTGTGATGAAGAACATAAAGGTGCCCGTTTTGATCTGCATTTCTGCAAACGAGACTTCCGATGGCATCATCCCCGTGTGCTTGGACATGGAGTGTTTGTGTGTCTTGAGGATGCTGCTGATGCGTTCGAAGCGGTCCGTGTACGGATTCTGTGCTTCGCTTCCGCGCGTGATATGTGTCACGACCAGGCATGTCGTGCGCTCGTACAGGATCATCTCGCGAGCATCGAGTAACTCGGCGAGCTTTCCGAGCATCCCTTCGATGACAGTGGCATTAGGAACCAGGAAATAAATGACTTGTGTCCAGGCACGGTAGAGACTCTGGTCCCAGATCGAGCTGGGACAAATGTCCACTTGCTTGCCTGTGAAGCCTTCATCCTCGCACGTCGCCCGGATGTCGCTCGCTTTCTGCGCATAAAGTGTGCCTCGATGGTCGCCCGAGATGAGATCCATTTTGTGTATGAGAACAAAGATCTTGCTGTTCGGGCTGAACTCCTGCAACGCTCGGATCGTGTTGGCGAAACTGAGCATGTCGGGAGCGGCTTCCCGGGAGGCAATGTCGAACACAAAAATCAATACCGCCACCGACGTGAAGACATGAGATCGCTGGTTCGTCAAATACGACTCGACGAACGAGTCTTGACTGCGAGTTTGGTTTTCATCGTCAGTCGTCCAAACCCCTACCAGAAAGCGCAACAGAGATGGAAGAAGAAGAAAAAAGCATGCCTACCCTCCACAGTCCCATAAGTTGAGCATCAAGTTGCCCATGAATTTGATGTTGCTGTGCTCCACATCGACCGTTGCGCCCAGTTTTCGAACCTCCTTTGCCACGTAATTTTGAAATATGATGGACCGCATCGACGATTTCCCGGCGCCCGACCTGCCCATCAGCAAGACTTTCCGCTGCTTGTGGCGCTTGCTGCTGCGCTCCATCGTACTCATATTTTCGTGCAATATCTGCGAGTTTTTGATTTACGTGGAACAGCAGTCACCGCCGGTGCGCGCGCGCTCTCGTTGGCGCTGTGATTAGCGTCGAAAAGAGGGGAGTGTCAGAGTGTGTCAGTCGGTTACAGAAAGCAACCAAGGATGGAATGGGATGAGGTGTGGGTTTGACATTGCTTGGCGGTAAGGAGCGCTGCTCCGCTTTCTGTTCTCTGCCCTTCACTCCACACCTCACTTCACTTCACTCCACTTCACTTCCATCCACTTCGCGCGTTCCTCCGCCACAGTTATAATGATAAAATTATTGTCACGAACGGGACTCATCCGTCCTAGAACACTGCAAGACAAGATACACCGTCAATGTGATATGCAAACCTCCGATCTGCAACTTCACCGGTACCCCTACCCACTCCGCCACGCATGGCGAGTGTTTCACATACATGGAATGGCAAGCGAACTCGGCTGAAGCCCTCCTTCAAGAAGTCCGCCTCTATATGCGCTACAACACTTATGCACTGGCATTTCCACCTCGCAGTCTCGCATCTCTCGTTTGCTGTTGACGAGAGGAAGTCTGATGACGAGTCGATGCCTTTTCCACTGTGGGCCAGCATCCAGTCCTTAGCCATATCTGCTTCCTTGGACTACTAGAACTCCTCTCCCCATTACTGCTAGGTCTTTCAAGCACATTCCATTCACAGACGTTCGTTTTTCTCTCGTTTTTCTTTCGCTCGTTTACTCCGCAATGCATGCACTATTGACTCCTCTCTTGACTATTGCTGCGCTGGTCGTTGCACAGTCTGTCGAGCTTTCGGGGAGCGTAGGACCACTGACGACCATCGCAGACAAAAAGGCGGTCGCGACGTGTGACATTACAGACTATGGTGCTGTAGCAGATGGCAAGACAGATATCTCGGACGCGTTGAACCAGGCATTTGAAGCTTGCAAAGCGGGAGGTGTTGTGGTGGTCCCTTCTGGAGACTTTGCTTTGAGCACTTGGGTAAAGCTCAATGGCGGAAGTGCATGGGCATTTCAACTCGATGGCACAATCTACAGGACTGGCACAGAAGATGGCAACATGATATTCATCGAGCATACCGACGACTTTGAGATGTTCTCGTCGAATGGCGCGGGCGCCGTCCAGGGGTACGGCTATGAATTCCACAAAGACGGCAAAGATGGAGCGCGCATCCTGCGTTTTTACGACATCACCAACTTTAGCATCCACGATATCATTCTGGTCGATGCTCCAGCCTTCCACTTTGTAATGGATACGTGCGATCGTGGAGAAGTGTACAACATGCTCATTCGTGGAGGGGACAAAGGTGGTCTGGACGGCATCGACGTGTGGAGCACCAATATATGGCTTCACGACATCATGGTCACCAACAAGGTACGTCTGGTTGCTATCAGATCCTCTGCTTCCACTAATGGCTCCTCAGGATGAGTGCGTGACCGTGAAATCACCATCGAAGAATATACTGGTCGAATCTATTTACTGTAATTGGAGCGGCGGTTGTGCGATGGGCTCCCTTGGCTCCGGCGTGGACGTGAGCGACATTACGTACCGCAATATTTACACGTACAAGTCCAACCAGCAATTCATGGTAAGCGCAAGAACAAGTCATGGACTTTCTTAATTTTTTCTTTATTTGTTTCTCTTTCTGCGGATTGCTAATGTTGGTCTACCACTCAGATCAAAAGCAATGGCGGAGATGGCACTGCATCCAACATCGTCCTAGAGAATTTCATCGGTAGATCCAACGCCTATTCCTTGAACATCGATCAATACTGGAAAAGCATGGACCCCATCTCCGGAGACGGTGTTCAACTCTCCAACATTTCAATCTCCAACTGGACAGGTACAGCAGCAGACGGCACCGAGCGTGGCCCCATCAAACTCATGTGCGCTGACGGCGCTCCATGCACCGGCATCGACATTACAGATTTCGCCATGTGGACCGAGTCCGGCGACAGTCAAACCTATTCGTGCAGAAGTGCTTACACCTCTAACGATCCTGCACCTTTCTGTCTCAAAGCTGGAGCAGCAGGCGATGCGCCTCCCTACTCGGCGACAACTCTCACGGCTACCTCGGCTCCAACGGGCTACCAAGCACCTACGATGCCTGACGATCTTGCCGACTCGTTTGGCACGACGGCTATGATTCCAATTCCGGCTTGGCCTGCTAACTTTTTTCCGGGGATTCCGCCAATGAGGGCTCTTGCGGCTAGTCCCTAGATCATCAGCACGTCGAGCAAGCCGCGTCGCAACTCCCTCGCTTCCACCAATGGTGGTGTGATTTCTATATGAAATTCATCTCTTCGATATCAAGACACCCCCCTCCAACACCAGAATACTTTTCGTCAGCCTCTATCTGGCCTCAAAGAAAAAGGATCTGCAATTATCCAAAATTCGTACTCCCCCCCACAAAGTGTAGTAGTATAAGGTAGCTTGAAGCCTACATCATACATGTACCTTTATCCAAGAAAAAAAAAAACAAAATGCTCACTTCAGGTATTTTGAATCCAACCTCACTCATCTCATCTACGTTTCTTCTCAAACTTACAATAAGTTTCAATGACAAACGAACAGTTAGTCAGTGAGTTCCCTCGTTATAGGTAGCTTCTATTACTATAGCGAAGATCAATAGCCGGCCGGCTAGATCCGAGATTGCTTTCCATCACCACCTTCCATTGAACACATACCTTGGCCGGAACAAGAGTCTGTAGAATCATACAATGTCGAGTGCAGAGTCTGGTATTCATATTGTCCACACTCGGCAAGCTGATCATCACGTGTACCTACCACGCCGTAGCACTTTCCAATGCTCATGGTTGGGCTTACCTTACCCACGCATACCTTCCTTACAGCTCCTTGTCCCATCCCATCCCATCCGCATCACCCGACTTTTCGTTACATGTACCTTCTGCCTGTCCCATTCCATCATCCCAAACCACCCCACAACTCTTCCCAACGGCGAATTCAAAAGAACAACCCATTTCTCTCGCCTACTAACCACATCACCAGCAAAATCTCATTAAAAAAAACAGCAAACACCATGAAAATCATCCTTACCGGCTCCACAGGTTTCATCGGCACCGAAATCCTCTCCCAACTCATCTCCCACAACTACATCACGCACATCTACCTCCTCACACGACGTCCCCACCCTTCGCCCCAAGCCAACAGTTCACGAAAAGTCACTCAAATCCTGCACGAAGACTTTGAATCCTATTCCGATTCCCTCCTGCAACGGTTTCGCGAAGAAGGCGTCGAAGCATGTATTTGGAGTCTGGGCGTGGGGCCGGGCATGGCCACGACGAGTAATATCGATGCTGCGAGGAAAGTGGGAGTGAATTATCCTGTCGCGGCTGCAGAGGCGTTTCAGGCGGGGATTGCAAAGTATATGGAGCCATATGTGGGATTTCCGGAGAAGCAGCCAGCGGCGGGACAAAAGAGGTTTCCGTTTCGGTTTGTGTTCATTTCTGGGTGGGGAGCGGAGCAGGATCAGTTTCGCCGGTTGTGGATGTATAATGAGAGTCGCAAGATTAAAGGCGCGGCGGAGAAGGCGTTGTTTGAGGTGGTGGCTGCAGCGGAAGAGAAGGGGTTGAATCCGGGGGATGGGAAGGATGCAAAGGTGAATATGAGGATTAATGGAGGGGAGAAGCATAAGTGTTTTGAGGTGGTAGCGTTGAGGCCGGGAGGGGTGTTGAAGGGGGATACGGAGGGGATCATGACGGTGGTGACGGAGGCGGTGGTGCCGAGTATTGCGGTGCAGAGGCTGGCGAAGACTGCGATCAAGGTGGCATTTCATGGTGCGGAGGGAAAGACGATACTGGAGAATAAGGACTGTTTGGGAGACGATTGGGCTATGGTCAATTCATTCATGATGTGAAGTTTTCACTCTCCATGTCTCGGTGTCATTACCGCTCTTCTCGCTGCTATCCCTGGAAGTTCTTTGAATGCAGCGCAGTTCCAAGCGCTCGCGTCCTTCCGTTTTGAAGCAAGCACATCAGGCCAAGTTGTGCTCTCACGCAAGGGACACGACACGCTCATGTCGAAGCCGTCTCAGAAAGGAAGAAAGTCGCTTCCATCAGAGTCCTCTTCCAGGTGGCCTCGGGTTTCACCAGCCTTTCCCTTCGCACCGATAGCTGGGATACGGCCCGTCACACTGTCTGGGCGCTCGCTTGGGTCGTGACTTCCTGCTTCTTTCGTAACGGATGGCACGACCTCTTCGACTTTGACAGAAGCCTTGACGGCCTCGAAGGCCGCGTCTAAGCCATCGTCGCTGTCATTGCCACCGTTTGCATCTGCTATGGCATCGTCCTCGCTGCTGTCAGGATCCGCATAGATCTTTCGAGCGCCGGAACGACGGCTCGGTGTAGTGCGCTTCGCCAGCGGCGTGTCGAAATCCATCTTGGTTTCGTCGTCGTCGCCGTCGTCGTCACTCATCGCAGACGCCCTGGCCCGCTTGGCGCTTCCAGTCGGTGTCTTGAACTGCGTCGTGCGCCCACTGACAGGCGTTGTCCTGGCAGTACTCTTGGGCGTCGAGAAGCTCCTCTTTGCGGTGCCACCCTTGACGCCGGATTTCTTCTGCAACATCTTGAACTGCTCGACGATGGCGCGCGCAGTTGGATGGAAATCCTCGTCCGCTATATCAGAGTCAGTATGATTGGAACTCACACGATGAAGTGGGATGACATACGGTACTGCTCCTTCCAGTCTTGAGCCAGCTTCTCCTTGTCGACTTGGATGCCGCCGATGACGAGCATGAGAAGTTTCTCGTTGCGCTCAGAAGTCCACTTGATCGCCATTTTGCTGTTGGGATTGGCGAACGTGGTCAGCCGCGTGAGGATGAATATGTGCTGCTGATGGCGCGGATGGTGACAGACTATGAAGGGGAAAATCGTACTTGGTGGGACTGTGGTGAACCGGTACTCTGTTGGCGGAATGTTGTGGTGTTGATGATGGAGCTGAAGCGCGAGAGTGGCAGACCAAGTCGTGCTCGATTTCACCAAATGAGAAGCTCCGGCTGCTTTGTGGTGGGAACTGACGACAACAACGGCTTCACATGTTTGTTATGACAACGGGCAGTCGCGACAGACACCGTCAATCATGATGACACACCACTCACTACTGAGAAGCTCAGTGACGAGAATATTCTATTGTGGTGAAAGCTCCTCACGAGTCTCACAGACTTTCACGTCCGTTTAACGTGACGCGCGATTCCTGTTATCCGGCCCCCCACCCCAGCAAAAAGCATATTCTACCTATGCATATGCATATGTATCTGCTGGGAACAAGGACTCTCAACCGGGGCGAGGAAATCGGGAAACTTGCAAGCTCTACGCGCTTCTCCATAGTGACTGCAATATCATGGTCTTTTGAACAAAGCCAGCACGAAAGGGAACACAAGATCTCAGAAGCACAGATCTCAGAAGCACATGATATTTTGGAAACATCATCGATTCAATCAATGGGGGGCACCAGACCAACACTACCTACTTCGGGAGACTCTGCTTTGAATCACGCTGTATATCCCCGAGAGAGAGACAGTCTTTATAAGCTGGCGCCCATCCGACACAAGTTCCTTTTCCCCTTGATATTATTATTATGTCCCTCTCGTGTGTTCGTCATGAGGTTTGTTCTCTGGACAGTACAGTAACAGATCTTTTCACTTCAGGACTCAAGACAAGAAACCACTGCCCAGATGATCTTCTTGGTCGAGTCCGACGCTGAAGTCTCCTCCTTCTCCTCCTCCTCCTCCTAGCAGCTCATCTTCGCCATCGAAGTGACGCGGCATGTCTGCATCCTCTTCCTCCTTGATGACCTTCTTCCGGTTCTTGGGTGTTGAAGAAGACGGCTTGGAGATGCGACTATTCTTGACAGCTGGTGACGAAGAGACGGTGTACCTATGTATTAGTAACCTGCTGATCTTTTACTGCATGTCTTTCTCGGAGGTGCTGTAAAGCACAGAAAAGAAAATCGAAGGGGGAAAAAGAGAGAAAAGCGGACTTACAAGACAAAGTATCTTTCTTCGGCGTACTCTTCGGAGTAGCAGTAGTACTGTTGCTGCTGCTGCTGTTGTTGTTCCTCTTCGTCTTCTTCTGCTTCGGTGTACCACTACTCTCATTCAAGCGCTCACCTCGCTCGACCTCTTCTTTGAGCACTATGGCTTCTATTTTGATTGTTCGGAAGCGGTGCTGGATGGTGTCGTAGGTTGTGCCGAAGTGGATGGCGACTTGCTGTTGAGAGTTTAGATTTGAAGAGGAGGGGAGAGGAGAGGAAGAGGAGGTACCTTGTAGTCAATCTATGAAAGAAAAAAATGTCGTTAGTGATCGGGTAAGGATGTCTCGGATATGAGAGGGAGGAGGAGGAAGGGGAGGAGGAGGAAGGAGGAGGAGGTGAAAAAGGGCTCACTCACCTTGACGCCTGTGGCGATGATGGCGGCAACGATTCGCTGCCAGGTCTCTTGACTGTCCCAGTTGACGGTACCTTTTGCCATCTTTTGTTTTCTTTCTGGCTCCTCGAGGGGAAGTGGAAGCTGAATTCGAGTTTCGATGTTACCTAGTAGGTAGGTAGGTGTGTTTGTGAGGAAAGTCGTTGTTGGGAAAGATTATGTGTGTGTGTGTGTGTGTGTGTGTGTGTGTGTGTGTGTGTGTGTGTGTGTGTGTGTGTGTGTGTGTGTGTGTCAAGTGTGTCAAGTAATGATGAGTAAGTGAATTGAGCTGTTTTGTTGCTGAGCGTTGTCATCGAAACGAAACGAAGTGTGTCTATGCGACTGCTACATCTACATCTACATCTAGGTACCTGACCAGAATCTATAGGAAGTTTGTATAATGCTTCACGATAGGTACCTGTAGCCTCACGTACACGTAGACAGACACTGACGACGGAAGGTAAGGTAGCTAGGTAGCTGTCAACCTACCAATCAATCTAAATCTAACCCTCGTACTGTACATACCTTACATGAGGTGTATCTTAGTCGGGGAAATACACCAAACGACAATCTAGGTAGGTCAAACTGATCGCGAAATGCACGCGTATTCCTGCAAGCACTTCACGCGTTCACTGACTGCTGCTGCTGCTGCTGCTGCTGCTGCATTGTACAGCTCTAAGCCGATATTCCTGGTCTTGGGCTGGGATGGAGGTAGCTCTCCCGGCGATGTGATGTATCATTATTCTTATGCTGAAGGGCAAGAAATGGCCGGGAATGTCTAGGAAGAAGAAGGAAGAGGAGGAGGAGTCGGGATGCCAAGACTCTGCTTAGTGCGGCTATTCCCGCAGTATACTTTGTACCTCCTTAGACGACACGGGAAAGTCATGATAAGAAGATAAGAAAGTCGCGTACAAGGCGGAAGGGAACATGTACCTCCTTAGTACTTCTGCATCCTGCCGCCTGATGGAGGATGGAGGATGTTGGAAGATGATGGAAGATGTATCAAGACTAGGTGCCAAGTCCCTCCACCATTTCCTGTTTATACCTAGTCTGCCACAATGGCAACACCACCACATCCACCCGAGACGAGGCAGCTCATCGAACATCTCTGCAATCTCCAAGTTCCCAATGACATCCAGCTCTCTCCCACCGCCAACCATATCCTGTACGCAACCAGTCTGAGCTATGATCACAAAAAGGGCAAGCATGTCGTGTCCACATTGTGGCTAGCCGACACTGGCAAACAAGACTCTTCTCGACAACTCACCTCCGGAAACACGAGAGACTATCACCCGCGCTGGCATCCTCAAGAAGACTGTATCGCCTTCATCTCCGATCGAGCCAGGCCGGGTGAGCAATGGGCTATATACCTCTGGCAATTCAGCCAAGGACTCCCCTTTGGCGAACCTCACCCTATCACAGATACCGAGAATGAGCGCCCAATCGTGGCCTTCGAATTTTCTCCTGATGGAAGACGACTCGCCTTCCTCTGTGCCGATCCAAAGACCGCGGAAGACAAGGCTCGCGAAGCCCATGGCGAAGACTGGAAGGTCTGGGGCCAGGAGTGGGTGAACGTACGTCTGCGCACTGTCGATCTCGAGACGAAGGCTGTCGTGCGCCATGCCGGCAAAGATCACAGTTCAAAGTCATTTGATGATCACGTCACTGCGTTATGTTGGCGCGACAGCCAATCTTTGGCGGTAGTGCACACGAGGACCTCGCATATCGAAGAGCCGTTCTTGTCTGGCTCAAAAGTCAGCCTGGTGAAGATCGGGCCTGTCGATACGCCTGAGATGGCACAAATGTGGTCTATCGAGGTAGGTCGTGCGATGTCTCTCAATGTAGAAGCAGATTATGCGCATCCGCCTGGAACAGACGCTGCTCGGGCTACAAGCATCCTTCGCTGTACCGCTTCTCTGCAGCATCAGTTTCTGGCCCACTGCCTCGGTCTTTACTGATTGACTCCAGGAATTTCTTGCTATTCCCAGTGCCATTCCGAGCATCGCTTGGGCGGACGAAGCGCTGTACTTCATTGGTGGTGCTCCGATTGACAAAACGTGCGGAGGTCGGTTGGTCTACGCTGCATCGACATCGTCCGGAGAGCCAAAGAGAGTCGCCTTTGGTCAAGTGAATGACGCAAAGAAGGTCATTTCTGTCAATGGACAAGCCATAGCCTACGTCGAGCATGGCCTTCGTGATGAAATCTGGATGCTTCCGAACACTCTTCTACTCAGCCTACCACAGCGCATTGATGCACTCCATGTTGGCCGTTCTGGCGATGGACTAACCCTGGCCATCTCAACATCTGATATCAACACTCCTGCTGAGGTCTACTCATTGACAGCCTCCCCCGACTCCGCTCCCGTCCGTCTCTCGAATCATGGCGCAGTATTCAGGAATCGTCAGTTTGGTTCCTGCCATTTCTTCAAGTGTGCCTCGAGGGACCATGAAGTCGACTTGGACGGCATTTTCTTGACGCCGAGTCCACGGCTCGCTGCAGAACCTCAGCCTACCGTGGTACTGATACATGGAGGTCCTACTGCCCGCGATACCAATGCTTTCGATTCGTACTTATTCTACTGGACGCCCTTCTTACTGAACCATGGCTATTCTGTCGTGCTGACCAACTACCGAGGAAGCTCGGGCAGAGGAGAAGCATTCGCTTCCTATAGTCTCAGGGGCGTAGGCAAGTGGGACCATGAGGATGTCGTCACCATCACAGATCACGCTGTGAAACTAGGATTTGCCGATCAGGACCGTCTGATGGTAGGCGGAATCAGCCAAGGTGGCTTCTTGTCGTACCTGTGTAGCACCAGAAACGGCTCGCTGTTTCCTTGGAAGTTCAATGCAGCCGTGCCTCTCAATGGAGTCACGGAGACCGATACTCTGGCGCTAGCTTCCGATCTCGGTAGCTCTCTCGAGACTGAGCTCAGTGCTGGCGGGCCACCATGGACTATGCCAAGTACCTTTACCGGTAATCGACAGGCCAGCGCCATATGGGAAGTCAGTGCAGCAGTACAAAGCGCCCGGAAAGATCAAACGATGATCATACCGCCTATGCTCATCATGCAAAGCGAAAACGACGAGCGTTGTCCCATCGCACAAGGAGTCGGAATGCGTCGAGCTTTGGCGCATCATGGACTGCCCTATGAGTTTGTGGCTTATCCTCGGCAGAATCACATGCTGCATGAGCAGAAATTCTGGATTGATATGGCCGAAAGGTAAGTAAAGGGGATACTGAAATGGATTCTCCTGATTTGCTGCTTCGCTCTCGTCCGCATGGACTCGAGTGGCGAGCTTGAAGACATCCATTTCCCGGTCACAAACGCAAATCTGAGATACTTGCTAACTTATGGCCGATTGCTTCCAGGCTGTTACGATGGTGCGATACATACATAGGCGTAAGTACTGCCTACCGAGGCTAGAAAGCAGCGTGTACTCACGATCAGTAAGCCGATGGAGCGTGGTGATACGCAGACCACCTGTCGCTGCTGCCCAGGCTCAATTGAAAAAAGACATTTGCAATCAGCTTACCACAAGCAGTAAATCGCTGCGACGCGCTGCTGTGAAGTACTTTCCTGGTACACAGATGGCGCTAGCTCGATGCTGTCGCATAACGTGCACTCATCGCACGCTTTGTTTGCGCGCGACGTGAAGGTGTTATACAGCATGCTGACTGTGCAGTCTTACCGCATGTAGCGTGACTGCATCCTGAAAGCATTGAACAGGCACGTTCTACTTAACTAAGGTATTGCCGGTAATCGTACTGGTGTTGGTGTTGATTACAAAAGTGCCGCCTCACTTGATGTCTTCTGCTGCTTAGTGAGCAGCAAAAAGCCGTCGCAACTATTACAAGTGAAGTAAACCTCTGTATGCGTACATATCTGCCCTGACGTGGTACCATTCTTACTCACTTCAAACATCAATCTGGAACACACGAACACCGCCGAACACTCCATTCCCAGCACGGCAAGCGAGACCTCACGCAAGCAACATGACACTGACTGAGCTAGTGCGAGATGCGCCAATTGGACAGCTCATTCGGTTGATCACCAGAAACAGAGTACTGCTATATGCGGAGGAGAGACCGGGTTTCCAGTGTCCTTCTTGCTACAGTGAGCCGGAAGTGGCAGGTAAAGCGCATCGCCCAGCTCACGCGACGCATACGTCAACAGACACTGGACTGGAAAATGTTCATGGCGAGAAAGACGCAACAGACGTCGAAAAGCAGGGTATGGAGCCCGTGGAGGAGCCACAAGCCACGGGCATCAGTAGACCCACCCTACTGTCCATACCGACGCAGAGATCAGACTTGGAACACACATTCACACGCGAAGATCTCCACAAGCTGGAGACGACCAGAAGTACCTTGGAACGAGTGGGTACGAGGGGAACGATACTACACATCAAGACCATGGCGGAACTGGAGGCTGCTTTCATCGCGGCCGCAATGCCCAAAGAGCCCAGTCGGCCCATCATCCCACAGCGCACAATCCAGGGCGATATCCTCGTCGACTGGTACACTGAAAGTGATGAAGATAATCCGCAAAATTGGTCTACGGGCTTGAAGCTCCTCGCTTCCTCGATGATCTACCTCTACACCATGGCAGTGTACATGGGCTCTTCGATCATCACATCGTCCATTCCCGGTATCATGGAGGAGTTCCACGTGGGTGAAACAGCTGCCAGCCTAACTCTTGCGCTGTACACGCTAGCATATGGCATTGGGCCTTTGATATTCTCGCCGCTCAGCGAGATTCCCAGCATTGGCCGCAACCCGCCTTACATGATCACCATGGCCATCTTCGTCATCCTCTGTGTGCCCGCTGCTCTCGTAGAAAATTTCGCAGGCTTACTCGTCCTCCGCTTCCTCCTCGGCTTCTTCGGCTCTCCTTGTCTCGCCACGGGAGGAGCCAGTCTGCAGGACATGTACAGCCTGATCAAACTCCCCTATGTGCTCTGCATCTGGGCCTTTGCAGCGACATGTGGTCCTGCATTGGGCCCACTCATTTCGGGATTCTCAGTTGCGGCAGAGAACTGGCGCTGGTCACTGTGGGAAATGCTCTGGCTCAGTGGGCCCGTCTTCCTCGCTATGCTACTCTTCCTCCCCGAGACATCCCCCGCCAACATCCTCCTCCGACGTGCACAGAGACTGAGAAAACTCACCAACGATTCCCGACTCAAGGCGCAATCCGAAATCGACCAAGCGAACATGAAACCCCGTGACATTGCCTTTGAAGCCCTCGTCCGTCCCATCCAACTCATGCTCATGGACCCCGCAATCGGCTTCACAGCACTCTACGTCGCCCTCTGCTACGGCATCTACTACTCCTTCTTCGAAGCTTTCCCCCTCGTCTACATCTCCCTCTATCACTTCAATCTCGGCGAACTCGGTCTCACATTTCTCAGCATCACCGTCGGAATCTCTCTCGCCATCGTGGTCTTTTACGCCTATCTCTGGTACTTTCTAGAACCGGATATCATCCTCCACGGACTCGGCGCACCCGAACGCAGACTCGTTCCTGCTCTCATTGCGTCCTTTTTCTGCCCTGTCGGACTCTTTATTTTCGGCTGGACGGCTCGGGCGGAAATTCATTGGATGGTGAGTATAGTAGGGATTATGATTTTTACGATTGGGATTTTTGTTATTATGCAGAGTATTTTTATGCAGTTGGCTCTGTAAGTCTTTCCTTTTCTCTTTCCCTTTCCCTTTTCTTCCACTACTCTACAACTTTACTGACTATTTATATTTTGCTAGTGTCTACCCCCAATACGCCGCCTCTCTCTTCGCAGGCAACGATTTCGCCCGCTCGACTCTCGCGTTCGCTGCTGTGCTGTTTTCCCGACCTATGTATTTGAATTTGGGAATCGCGCGAGGAACGAGTTTGCTCGCGGGCCTGACGGCGGGGTGTATTTTGGGGGTGTTTGCGTTGTATTTTGGAGGGGAGACGTTGAGGAGGAGGAGTCGGTTTGCTGTGAAGTAGGAGGGGATTACTTTGGCAGGGAGTGAGGAGGAATGTTTGTGTGTGTGTGCTATTGTTAAATAGATTGACGGGATTTTACTATTCAGACGGGATTTTGGGTAGTAGTTTGTTTCTTTTTTTTTTTACTCCGAACTAGGAAGGATAGTTGAATCCTCCAATCATACTGTACATGTGGCTGAGCGATAGATTACCTACAGAAGGTACAGCTAAGGCTACTAAGCGACTAACGCGCTCGTTGCTTGTATTGTTTCATGTTTCGTAGTTCTTTTCTTGGCATGCATAGCACGAAGTTCCTTGGAAGACAAGAAGAAGAAGAAGAAGACCTTTGATACGTCCAACCAATCGTCTATAACCAAATCAACCGACTACTCAACTTATGTAACATATATATATACATCTTGAAAATTCTGAAACATCTTCTCCGCATCGAAAAGAGCCCTGCATACTTCAGACTTTCCTAATAACTTTAATGATACCTCTAACCTCTTGTCGTGGAATAGACGTAACACCCTTCTCTTGGCAAAGAAAAGTATACTATTTTTTTCTCTCTTCCTCTTCTCTTACTTCGCTCTTTTCATTGTGGAGAGCCGAAGTTCAAAAAAACAAGATCACATGCTTTCTCTCTTTCTTTCTCCATATCTCCGATCGGGTTTCTCGGTCTTTTCCCCTCTTTTCCCGTTGTCTGTCTGTCTGCTGTCTATTGTCTGTACCTTTTTTAACTCTCTCTCTTCGCATCTAATCTCTGACAGGGAATTGTAGAAACCATGGATGGCATGGGCTGTGCTTGTTGCTGATGACGACGATGACGACGACGACGACGATCGTGATGATGAAGTCTTAGTTGTTCTCCAAGACTTGATTTGTTTTTGAAGTTTGGGACAAGCATGAAAAAAGCTTGTTTGGAAATTGCGTGGATGGCAGGGCTTTGATCGATGCGGGGAGCGAGAGACGGGAGAGAGAGATGAAGCTTGGTTTTGATTTTATTTTGGGTGGAGCGGTGATTGGATTGGAAAGACCGGGTGGGTATGTGTGTGAGAGAGAAGAGGAGAGAGAGAAGAGAGATATATATAAGATGGTAGGCGTGCTTGATTCATTGCAGTTGTGAAGAGACAAGAAGTATTCACTGAGTCGATACTACTAAGAGGATAAAAGACTTGACGACATATATTCCTATTATCTATATCTATCCGCCTATCTACCCATCGATCAACTTTCAACAATAACTACTTCTACTCAATCAACCTCAACAACAACGATCAAAGCCAACTCAAGCCAAAATGAAGGCCTCCCTTTCAACTCTTCTCTTCCTCGCAACAGCAGCCGGATTAGCACAAGCTGCCGCTGCAACAGAGAATCTCGCAGCACGAGGTAAGTAACAACCCCCTTCCCCAAAACCAACCAACCAACCAAAAACCTTCCACTAACATACAATCCCCCTTAGATAACACCCTAAGCCTCCGCGACGCCCTCCCAGAGGCCGCTGCAGAGGAAATCTCCACAACTGCTCAAAACGACAAACGTGACGGACCAGACGGAGAAGAGAAGAAGGAGGATGGTTTCGATGAAGAGGAGAAGCGACGTGGAGGTGGTTATCACAATGCTGCTGGTCGAGGCGCCGTTCCTGTCGTGGGAGGAGTGGTGGGTGTGGCCGCTGTGATGGCTGCGCTGTTGTGATTTGAGGGTTTTTTTCTTTTTCTTTTATTTTTCCTTTCTTTCTTTTCTTTCTTTCTTGGGGAGAAGAGATCTATCGTGGGAATCGCAAATCGGTCGATGCTGGGAGGTGGGATTTTTTTTGAGAACATGATGGGAAGAGAATAATTACCTGTAACCTGAGTTAGAAAGAAACAAACCATTTTTACATTCAAGATTTCTTTGTTTTCTCTTCCTTTTTCCCTCTCTCAGCCCGCTCGGCGCCAGAGCCATTCATCCGAGTATGGAGATGCTGCAATCTTGCTGCTGCTACTGCTGCTGCTACCCGCAGAAGACCATTTCTTCGTTTGAAATGCGAGACGATGTGATTCCGGCCTGCGTGCCAACTCCTCCTGTTGTGGCAGCTCACAGCTGTCAGTTCCATTCCACACACGTTTCGCATCCACCGCCAAAGATGCAAAGACTTTTGCGCGCGCCACATCACCGTGGCAGATGCATACTTGGAATGCGTCGTAGTAAATTGTCTCGAAACGGGGAGACGATTCCCCTTCTTCTTGCAACAGTTTGAGAGCTTCGCGGCAGAGTTTTAGCGCTTTGCTCGGGTTCAGCATGATGAGCATTCCGTCGCCAATGGTCCGATAAATTTCCCCAAATCGCGTCCTCCTTCGGTCGCTTTGGAGCTGCTCGTTGGGATCGTTGTTCTCGCATCGTGCACAGCGGCATTGAAAGCCAAACTCTTGTAATATTCGCGCTTTCCTCTCCGTTGTCGGTAGAGCCCATACGTCCTCAGACAGGTAGCTCACCACAATCTCCTCCTCGGGATTAATCTCGCGGATCGCGAACACTCGCTCCCGTTTTTGGTTTGCGTCCCAGTGATAAGCCGCGTTTGCTGTGCAGCTGTGATTGAATCGGGAGCATTGGAGGAAGATACCGCCAGCGGATGACCCACGTCCCAGAGGTATAGCATTTGTTTTGAAAATGCCCTCGATCGGAAGCATCTGCTTATGGGTATTGCGGAGGGCGAGGAATCCTTCCCTGTCATGGCTATCGAGTTTCTGGAGCTGAGCTAGGACAAGGTGTGCGAGGTTTGCTTGGTATGTGGAGCTTGCGAGTTGAATGATCGGGCGTTCAGACAGGACTAAAGTCCCTACAGAGATCTGTCGAGTGGCAATCACTCCCACCCCTTTGCCTGGTATGTCTTGGGTACGCAGCATCGTAGCTAGAGGAAGTTGGTGGAGCGTAATGACAATCGTTTGAGGCTTGCCCAAACATACCTTTAAGTGAGCTAGCTGCAAATGAGCCCCTGTCAACCGTGGTCCCCTGTGAAAAGGAAGCACCGCAAGGGACGGCTGGCGTTTCACAGGCCGCTCGGCGTGTGGACTCGCGCTGAAGTTGTGCGCTCAACGCCCGCAGGTTGCCGCCAGCGCGAGATGACCTGCCGTATCGTCAGTGAGTGTCATGTTGTTCAATTGATTAGACCGTGTCGCACTGTAACCTGCCTCGGGTATACCCGCTGTAGGACAGCTTCATGCTGTCCTACGGTTGAGTCTTGCTATCACTTCTACTAGTGATGCATTGAGCATCTTCTTGTTCAAACGGAAGGCAGCATACAGTTCTTGCTCTCTGTCTGTCTCTCTCGGAACTTCGCTGTCTAATTAGTTTCTATAATGGCTCTCTGCCTATGGCTTTCTTGCTCCCGGTAGCCGTTTACTAGTATAGTCGACAGCGGCAGCAAAAAGGCAGATGAATTCGGTTTCTTCGTCAGACGACACAGCTCATGTTGGATGAAAACCTGCAAGAGGAGCTGTGGGTTACTCAAGTAGGCAATCCGGCCACTTGCTCGACTTTGACACTGCGAAGTGGGTATTCTGCATGATGGCGACAGTGTTTCGGTCGCGAATAGCAGAGGTGAGAGAGACTCTCGTCGCCAGCCGAAAATTATATGTGTCGAGTCCGTCCTCAATGACATAGAGCTGACAGAGTCATTCGGGCGGCGCGGTAGATTGCATGTTGAATAATGCAGAGGTACAGCGGCCACTGCACAGGTAAGGTAGGTATCCACGCCAGAGGGTCCATCCGCGGCCACTTCACCGCTTGCAAGAGCGGATCCGTCTCAGATGGCGCTGTCTGCTCTGTGCCATATGCGCGTCCCCCAAATATGGGACTTTGAAGCAGCAAAGCCTTGAGAGGAGAAAGCATGTTGGAAAGAAAGACCCCAACAGAAGAATGGTTGGTTTTGTCCTGCACGGTTCGCGCCGCTTATAACCGAGAATTGAGATTTCTGCCTGAGGCATGCCTCTCCGTCGAGCAGCACGACTATAAATAATGTATCTTCTTCATGCATCGAAAGCAAAATCAGCAGAAATCACAATGTCATCCGATGAAATACACTATCCACCCGGCTTCAGTCTCGCCGACGTAGTAGCCTGGGGCAGCTACGGGCTCATTGTTGTCGAAGACTGACTAGAGATTTTCCATGCAAACATGACTGCCCTCGGCAGTATTCGCACTTGTGCCAATCTTGGAAGCCGTGGCATCGCAAAAGAGAGCTAAAGCGACAGCCTTCTCCTTCACCAATAGCCGCCATTCAATACTGACCCAACAGGGGAACTACTTCTGTTACAAACTGTGTGTTGTGTTGTGATGGTTCCTTTTATCCGAGATGAAACTTACATAAACGATATCTGGATGGTAGTTTTTCGCTTTACACTCTACGCCGATTACATGTACAAAGTCCTGCGTCACATCAGCATGTGGCCTAGCAATATCTATGTCTACTGTATAGATGGCCCTTTCGACATAACCCACCCTGCATTTGGTATAAGTATGAAAATGAAACTTCTTCGAGATGACCGCATCTCGGTGAACCCAGCCGCTTTGCAGTAAAGCGACATCTTCCTCTAGCCGTGTAGTTTGCAACACTGGATGGTCCTGCAAACTGCTCACGTTTCCCAGAGACTTTGCTATCACACTATACGCATCTGTCCGTTTCGCAGAATCGATATCCTTCTGTTCGATCCGAGCAGGTGTACCTTTGTACGTCGCCCAACGGACGGTCGCTACAAATCGCATTCCTTGCGGAGAGGAACGGCTGCTCAGCTTGAGAAGGGCGTGGTGGTCGTTGCTCCAGCTGTCAATTTCTACTAGTTGAGCGAAATTCTGTCCAAGCCAGTCAGGAGGTATGAATAGCAAAGTATATGGTTGGTGTGTGCTGCGTGCGTACTAGGCATCTCGTCCAATTCTCAAAGACGAAAAACTTTGTGAGATGTTGCTCTTGATAGGCATTCCACCCTTGAGTCTGTAGTTGGGAGAGCTCTGATGACATTGGCGTGAGCTGATGTGTCGTTGGATGGTTTTCACTGCTCAGCACGCCACAATGTCTCGGGTTCGGGGCAGCGGGATCAAGGTTTGATTGGGCTGTCGGCCGGGTCATCAGTTGTTCCGGCCGTTGCGACACCTCTTCTTTTTCTCTCACTCGAACTTCGACAACGTGATCGACTTGGCGCTAATCACTGTCTATTTACGCCGATATGGAGGAATGAACCACACCTGCGCTGACCTTAAGCTAAAGACCGACCAAGTCATCAATCGGAATCAGTGGCAGCTCTTGATTTCTAAAGTGTATACTTGAACTGGCAACCGGGACATGACATAGGCCTATGATACGGTTGGTCATGACCGTCGTACGACACACGGACGATATACCGGCCACAGGCATGAAGGCTGAGCAAGCAGCCAACGGCAACACCGCGGTCTATCGCGCATCGTAGCACACGCATGTCGGTGCGGGCGGGTGGCGCAGGCCAGAGACCGGAGCGCTCCATCGGTTGCGAGTGCGGCAAGCTATATAGTAGGATTAGTCACCGCGCCGACATCGACTCCATCTTTTCAAGAGCTAAGAGAGTATATAAGGTAAACGTTGAAAGGAGACACGGTAGCCTCGCGACGGCTCTGGAGACTAGGACTGGGCGTCCAGACCCCTCAACCTGAGCTAACAGCTTACGGAGACACGCTGTTTGATGCGCCTCTACAGCTCCTACTGAGTGCGGACTGCGTTGAGTTATACCGATTCGGAGGGCTTCATCCGGTGGATATCTGCGATTTTTCCCAGCAAATCGATACAAACTCTTCCTTCGCAAGCTTAGGTGTCCTTCGATTGGCTTTACAGTACGATCCCACAAAGCGCCCATCAGCAACTGAGTTGCTAGGTCTTGACTGGTTTGGCCGTACGTAAAGATGTAAAGACAGAAGACTAGGCAGAAGAGGTGACACGAGATGGCTTGTTGACAATAGAGATACGGCAAGAGTGTCTCTGAGCGTGTGTTCATTCGCCTATCCAGTTCCGAGCTTTTTTTGCGCTTCGAGTCCGGCATAACCTCAGTCATATCTCAGGCAATACCGGAGTGCAGAGATGACTATGTCTGGCCTGACCTAGTCTTGTCCTCCGATAGGTTTTGGTTCTTTGCACTTCATCTTGGTTAGCAGCCACATATCCTGGGCATTATCCATGGTCCACACCGTGCCTTCCAAACCCCACAGTGCGTCGGGTATCTCCAAATCCGCGAAACTCCACGTATCTACCTAGACTCCACATGGGTGACGTTCAGCTACCTGGGATGAATTCTCTGTCTTGCACTTTCCGATCTGCGTATAACGATTCTTCCATGCTACTATATCCCGGATCTCCACTCCCTCGTCCGCCGGTATGGACTTGCTGGTCTGCATGCCAAGGAGTTCCTGACGTAGTTCAACGTGGCAGCGGTTTCCGTCGAGACAACGAGTTATTATCGCGGCAGGATCCTGTGTCGTCGTCTCAGCAGTTGTCGTGGAGACCTTCGAAGTTGAGCATACCGCAATTGAAGCTATATTCTTCGTACCGTCTGATCTCGAGCGGACATACTTTGCCGTGCGAGTCCGTGTACATTGTGCCTAGATATCGTGAGCGTTGCTTGCGCAGTCTGTGCTGGATGATGCTACACCATGCTACCACACAATATCGGACATGTCTGCATGCGTATGTGACTTGGGCGTGTTGACACATTGTAAGCAAGCAAAGTTGGTTCGAGACAGCCAAAAGGCATACGATAAGTCGTGCTGCATGCGGATGTTTTGTCCGCAGCGATCCCCCGAGACCATTTTATAGTCATACAAGACATCTGCGTCTGGTCGCAGATTTGGACCAGAAATATCTTGTTCCTCTTGCTCAGTAGACTTAATTTTAGGTAAGCTGTGGGGTACTACCTACCTATCGGTGTCAACGGAAAAGATTACGGCACAGGATTTGGCGAAAGCGGGTCTATACTACCTCCATGTAGGTAGGTAGTCTGTGCCACTCTGAGGTAGAGATGTTGAGGCTGAAGAAAATATGCAAAGATGGGGAGTACCTATAGTGGCAGGCTCGGCAGTGGCAGTTCCCATGCGAATATTGTGCAACTTGAGGTGCTGCTACTGTGGAAAGGGCAGCAACTTCCTGCTGCACTGCCACTTTCAGAATGGAACGGATTCGGCTGCCAGTCCTCAATCAAAGTCTTGGCACAACTTTGATTGGAAGCTCACCATATGTGCTGTATCCGCTCCATGTGGCAAGCTAGATAAGGGTGTCAGTATATTCTCAACAAACCAAGGACAATACACGACGAGAATCCACTCTTCAAGCCGCCGTACAGCCGCCGATACCGAGTAGACCCCACGGAGAGTAGCAGTATCACCAATGGTGACTCGCGCCTCAGCAATGGCAGCGCGGAAATCCCCACGCTTGGGCGGCCTGCCTTGTTTAATACGCTCCGGAGGGTTGTGGCATGCGCATGTGCCCATATGCTAAGCTGAAGGCCAGCCTTGTGACCGTGCTCGCCCTCCAATTGCGTCTCAACACCCACAGCTGGCAGTAAATGGCATAGCTGTTGCTATGCAGAGTGTGAAAGTACAGTACCTATGTCGAGCCCGCGATAAGATAAGGCGGCGACTGCTGAATTGCGAGGAACAATTTCAATAGCGAGGTCACGTTCTGTATAGCCGCAGTAGTGGTATTTTCGCATCGCACCTCTGTCGGCTGGATAACACGCTCACATGCTCCGTTCAGCAGTGAAAGCGCACAATGCAATTCCACGTAGTTCAGACCGACCTAGCTCGATATCCTGTACCGTTGAGTCCACAACTTGTCCTGAAAGACATCTGTCTTGTATGCCACCGTATATTTCCCGATGCGACGAGATGCTTTCCTTGGGCTCGAGCTTCGCTTTCTTTTTCAACAACGTCTGTGACTCGGCTCGCGCAGGTGGAGAGGCAGAGCTGCAGCTGATTGTGGTAGGACGGCCTTCGTGATCAGGAAGCGCAGGACTTCATAAGTGGAGGTGGTACGAGGATAGTGACTGCGGAAGAAGTCCAGGCGTCTCTTGGCTCATATCATCTCACTCGATGGGAGATCTCTTTGCACTGTTCTGCTTTCGTGCTCGCTTGCTTGATGTTGGGATATTGCGGTCGATTTAATGTGGGAGTGCGTGTCTCGTGGCTTCCGAAACGGCGCCATGACCTCTTGTAGCCACCTTGTGACTGCTGCCATCTGCAGCTTACAAGCTCGACAGGAACGAAGAGGTCATTTCTGCGAATTCGAGGTTGAGATGTTCGCGATTCACGTACTCGTAAAATCCAACCGGTTGCCCATCCCACCTCAGTCAATACCGAAAGGACATTTGTGGGGGCTAGCGTCTTGGCATTCAGCCGACTGCCACAAGATCTCCTCTTCTCCTCTGTAGGAACAAATATACATTCATACATGTAGTGATGATAATGCCAGTCTCTCGAAAGCACGCAGGTTCCCAAACAGGCTTCTCTCCCAAAGCCGAGCGAACATAAGAAGCACAAGCACGATTAGTCTTACGAGGCTTACTTACACAGGAACTCACTGAACCGTTGCAGGATTTTCTGTATTGGCATACAACAACAAGAGACTCAGGGAAAAGCTCCGAGGCCGACGATAGCACTGTTGTGAAAGACAAGGTATAGCCTCAGCATACCGATCTTCAGTACTGTTTCTCTCAATGCTGTTCACAGTGGGTAGTGTCGCAAGGTGATGACTATTCTTTTTTTTTTGAATCGCCTTCCGCCGCATTAGGCTCGATGAGGAAGTACAACTGCCACAGGTGGTGGTGTGCGCTGACCAAGTTTTTCCCGTCCTCAAGGCTATCTAATACCGAGATTACTTTTTCCTCGCAACACAGGAGTCTTCGCGCTCATGTAAATCGTGTCGCCACAGAGATTATTATTTCTCTACCGTGCTTCCGCCGACTCCATCCTGGTGAAGATCATCCTTCACGTCACTGGCAGAGCTCACGATCGGAAACAAGCAGAGGAACAGCGCGGCTTGGTTTGACAATTATGTTGAGTGTCTGGAGAAGAGTTGTTGAGGTATGTATCGTTGATGTTTGGAGTGATTTTGAGCACGTGATATGAAAGAATAATGATGTAGTATTACGAGTAGAGTGAAGAGGGTCCTCGATTTTGAAACTTGAGGTCAAGCAAATCCTTGTTGAAGACATTGGACAGAAGCTTTACTGTTCTGCATAATCGATCGAAGTGTTTAGTTTTACGCTTATCTTCACACACACTCTCTCTCTCTCGCTCTCTCGCTTTTGATCTTGCAGTCTGCAACTGAACTCGGCTCTCGCCAGATTCACTTTGTCCGAGATATACCTGATGCTTGAGTTTGATGATGAAGTATTTCCTCCTACCTTATGACCAAAATCTGCACTTGAATCCCGTCTCAGCTCTGTTCCCCGCATAGAATGCTCAAACGTCAAGGCCTTCGGACTCTTGTGTGTCGATGCCAAAGATAGATGTTCCGAATCGGAGGTAGGGATGGACTTCACTCTCTTCGGAGTCTGCAAATTTGAAGAACATTGCCGATATCCGTATGCGATCATAGGTACTGTGTCTCAGTTTTGCACTGAACAACATATATAGTGGTGTCGTGCAACGCTTCATCAAGTCGACAGACAGTACAGCACAGCACAACACAGCACAGCACACATCCCATCCACCATCTACACAGCTTTAACCAACTTCAATCAGTCACTACATTTACATCTCAAAATGAAGGTCACCCCAGTCTTCCTCATGCTCGCAGCAGCCTTCAGCGTGGCACAAGGTGCTCAGCTGGACCAAGGATCGAACGAGGTCGCCGACATTGTTGCTCGCTCTGCCCAGGGACAACAGCAACACGGAGGGCCGGCCGGAGCTAGCAACGGTGGAGGCCAGGGCGGTGGACAGGGCGGTGGATCTGGTAACGGTGGAGGCGAGGGCGGCTCAGGCAGCAGCAGCGGCGGCGGCGGCGGCAGCAGCAGCAGCGAGAACAGTGACGACAATGAGGGTAGGTGAAATCCATTTAGACGCTGTCGTTGACTGTTTATGGCGGACCTCTAACATACGATGTAGACTGCGATGACGACGACACGCAGTGCAACTCTGCTATGGGACGAACTCTTCCAGTGGTTGGTGGTGTTGCTGGACTTGCGGTCGCCATGGCAGCTCTGTTGTAGGAGCGCGTCTCGCGTCTGGAGTGAGCGGGGGAGGTAGTTGTATTGCTTGCAGGAGGGTCTGAAGATGGTGGAGGATCCTAAGAGAATGTGTCAGTTAACCAGCTTGTGCGTCCCATTAGTTTTGTTGTACACGATAATCTACCTACCTACTATTGCATCTCCATTACAATGCCAGCCGCGATGGTGACTGGTCCGGCATGCTCTCGGCCGATCTGCTATCCGTCAATATTCCTGTACCAGAGGATGACACTTGAAACATGCGAGAGCCGCGAGACTCCGCATTTACTCCCCATATCCGTGTTGCTTACACACCCGCAAATGGATAGTGCTATACAGTAGTACATGTAGTTCGGCGCTCGTTCAGCCATGACATGGGCGCCAGGGCAGGCTCCAGCTCGCGTGACGTATCCGGACGCGACGCGAATAGTTGATAGGTATGTAGTAATGATGGAACGAGTTCTACAGGTACCTATGTCCTACCTTAGGTACATGTAGTTGTAGATACTGTAGGTGTACTTACCAGGTTCATGTTGCGTAGCCCATGAGAGAAGTCGCAGTCTGGGGTGCATGTACTTCTACCACCTCCGGAGTCCGTAGCACGCCTCGTCAGCAGGAGCACAACAGCACAGAAACCCCGCCCTGCCCAGACACGAGAGCAAAGCCAACAGAACAGCCAACAGGCAACAGCGTATTCACGACTTCCCATGAACACGTGCTGCGCGAAGCCAGATACCATCGGAGCGTTTCGGTGTGAACGACGAGCGACGACGTGATGATCACCGCCACGGCGCCACGCTGGTGGACTTTTCGACCTGCTCAGCCCAGTGGCCCCAGTATGCCAATTCTTGGCAAAAGGCTGGCATCTTCGGCACTTCTGCGCCGCGAAGCAATTATTTGGATGCCTGATGAGATGCCAATGTTCCCGCCTACCCTGAAACATCGTGAGCATAGGCATTCGTCACACGCTCTGCTGGTGGTTCGACTCTAGTCAGCGCTATTCGGGACAGGATGCTGATGATTGCTGATGATTGCCGAGTGACTGTCAGGCAGCCTCACCCGGAACCTGGCGTCTTGGGCTTGTCTTGTCGACATGGCTGAGCAGGTTCGCAAGCTGGCACGTAAACGTGTCCTGGCATGGCATTCTTTGGGAATGGTCGGGCAAGCGGCCATGAGGATGATAGATGTATATAGGTAGGGTATGGGTTGATCTCACCTCAGGTCATCACTACCATCAGTCACAACGAGTTCCGCAGTTGAAATACTTATTACGGCAAAGCCCCTCGTCCATCAGTGCGACACATCGACGCGATAATGCATAACACGAACGTTCTGCTCGCTTTCGCAGCCACGGCCATTTGCGCTGTTCGGGGACAAGGTCTCGGTCTGGACAACAACGATGTACCACCAGAGTGCCGCTCGATATGCCAGCCGGTCGTAGATGTAGAGGCGGTACGTGCAGCTGCCCGATAGCACAAAGAACGAGAACTGACTTCTGCCTCAGTCATGCGACAACCAATTCGACGATGATGCCCAGCAGTACCGCAATTGCGTGTGCCAGAACCAGAGCGCGTCCCAGGCTCTTCCAGCTTGCGACCAATGTGCAGCGCAATACCCCAACTTCTTCATTGACCGAAACGACGACGATGGCCCAGATATCGACGACAACGGTAGGTCCAGGTGATATGAAACTTGAATGCTCTAGTTAGCTGATGCTTGCTCCTAGAAATTTCTGCATGGGCCCGAATTTGTGGCCTGCCCGCGATCCAGCCCAATGGCACCGGTCCAATGTCTAGTGGCGTCCGCCCGCCCGCCAGCTTCACTACATCCATGATGACCACCACGCAGTAAGTGAATACCGCATGAAGAGGCTTCCATGCCTTGTCTGAGACCTCTGCTAATGATCCTCTCTTGTCAGGATCTACGACTGCGACGACCCAGATGATATCATTAACCCTACTGGAACTGGCCGAGGAGACAGAGATGATCCACGATGCACTCGTACCACCGTGGTTCCAGTCGTCGGCGTCGTTGCTCCTATGACCACCGGTCCTTCGGGTCCAGCACCGACAGTAGTGTCTGTCTCTTACACTACCTCGACCGGGACGAACGCGGCTGGCAGCCCGGCTGTCTTCACTTCTGCTGTCTCGACCTATACTGGTACTGGTGGTGCAGCACTCCCAACCGCTGCTGCGGGATATTTTGGCGCTGGTGCAGCGGCGCTTCTTGCAGCCTTCGCCTTGTAGACGTCGACTTTTGGTGGACTTTCTTTGCAAGAGCGGGAGCTCTCATACGACCCTCTCGAGATGAATAACGGCAGTTGCGATGATATCCTGTGCGTGCTTTAGCAGAAATATATAGCCATACTGAATAATTCAGTGTCAAATCAGTTTGCCTGGCTACTTTGTGCGCAATTGAACCACGTTCAAGTATTGCTCAAGCGTCGGCGCGTCCTCGTGGATACCTTATGCTCCATGAAACTACATGTAGCTTAAGTACCTGTAGTAGAGACCAAAAAGAGTGAATAGGTAACTCGCAATCTCAACAGCGAAGAGTGAAAGCACGCAGGCCCGAGGAGCTTATCGAAACGGGCAGCATGGAAGCGGAGCATCGAATGGTGGGCTAAAAACCAAAAAGAAACATGAACCATGGATGAATCGAACATCCTTAATCGTTAAGATCACTTGGCGATACCGTGAATCGAACACGGGCTAACGCGGCTTTGTGGACCACAACACGTCGTCATACCACTAGACCATATCACCGCACTGAGTGCGTGGTTGCCCATAGGATTGGTTGCCAAGAATCTGACGCTGTTGAATATATTAGCTAGATTTTACTATCAGACAGTAACGCGCTTCGCCGGGACATTTCCCTTCCCCCAGGTCTAGCCAATCGATGCGTGAATGCCGCGCAAGAGACATACTTTGCACTATGCTGCATGGCGTAGCGAGAGTGCCACCAAATGTACTTGTTGAAGCCTCACAGATCTAAGTCAGGTATGTAAGGAGTAGTGTAGAGCTGCAGGTCTCACTTGGAAGTCCAGAAACCATATTAGAAGTCTGAGTCGTCCTCCTCCAAGATGGTCGTCGATAGCAAACCTGCCTTCCTGCGGTTGCCATCCGATAGACTTGCGTGCCCTGGCGACGCATGTCCCGGGGACAAGTGGCGTTGAGGCGAAGGACCATTTGCATGCTCCGACAAATAGGGTAACATCAAGGTAGGCAATGCGTCTTTGCGTGTCTGCTTCTGCTTCTGCTGGCGATAATCCTTGACCGACCTGACTTTGGGCTTGATTGGACGTGGAGCAAAGAAAAGGCCATTGAGTTTCCTGGAGATCAGGCTTATGATCAGACCACCTGCGACTCCTACGAGGGCGGCGATGGACAAGTATATGAAGAGCGTCTAGACGTCATTAGCGATATGGGTCAGAGGAGATTGACGAGAGATGAACCTCAAACTTGACCACAGCCTTGAATGGGAGAGCAAGACAGGCCAAGAAGAATTGGGTGAGGTAGACAACGGGCTGCAGAGTGAATGCAACCGGGCGATATAGCAGGTGCAGCAGGCGTAACACGGTGAATGCGATGGTTTTCAGGATCCATCCGACGGCGTAAACAACCCAGTACAGGGAGGGGTAAACAACAGCCATCACGCCGCTCTCTCGGTTTTTTGCTACTGGTTCGACCATGCTCTCACGTGTCATGATGGCAGACCTTTTGGATCATGTCTGTGACGCCAAAGCTGATGCTGGTGGACATGTGAGGGTTGCGCGGTGATAAGGCTCGAAACGGTTTTTTTGATGAGATGCAGTAGTAGTGGAAGGCTAAAGCAGAACTGTCACTGGTGGGCACTGTGCAGCAGCACGCCAAGACCGCGGTGTCCATATTGATCGCCTTGCAGCGTCCGTCTCGCTCCATAGTGCGAAAGCTATGTTACCTTTAGTACTGGGGTTATGCGGGGAGAAGCTGAGGCAGAGGAACTGCGCTGGATACTGCATTGCTTCCTACATGTACCTACATGTATTTAAACATTCCATTGTCTTCCAACGTCATGAGCTCTCCCTGACCTAAAAGAACTAGGGTCGTTGCGACAGAGCTCTATAGTTCTATCGCTATCAGAGCCATTGAGAAGACCATCTTGCTTGACACATCACCGCCGCCACCACACCCACCTCGCCTCAACACTTCGATTCCGCCTCAGTAGCCCACGCCGCCGACGAGCTTCTTCTGGTCCTTGCGCGCACAGTGAACACATACACCATCTCGGCCCTCCATGGGCCAAGCTGATAGCAGGCCTGCACGGCCGCTATCATCCACGTCGGGCTCGCTCCCCGCCCGCTCGACACCACCGCGCAAGACGGCCTCGCAGCAGCAGCAGCCGCCGCCGCCCCCACCACCACAGGAAGAGCCGACCGCCTCCACAGAGTCGACCGAATCACAGCCAGTTGCTGTGCCCATTTCCAACCACAGCGGGCCCGACGAGCTGCTGCAAGACGACTACATCCCGACCGGCTACTCCGAGAGCCCATATGGCCTTCCCGCTGCCAACTACAGTCGTCCGCCGCGACTGCCGCTGCCCATCGAGGAGGAGGAGTACCGTCCGGGCTCGCCGATCATCAACCCGCAGGATGTGTCGGCCATTAAAGAGGACGATATCGAAGGTGGAGCCATACCTCGCATAGCTTCTGTGAGGAGCTCGACGACCGTGGACGACGACGACGTCGGGGACAACGATGCTTTTGACACTTCGGGTCTCAATCATCTGCTGGTCAAGATCCCCATCAAATTGGCATGGAATGGTGGCGGCGATAAGATTTTCGTTACAGGCACCTTCTGCAACTGGGAGAAGAAGATCAAGCTGCCTCGTAATAGAGATGGCAGCCCAGGCTTCTCGGCTAACGTCCATCTACCTCCTGGTACTCATCATGTCAAGTTCCTGGTAGACGGCGAGATGGTCACGTCTCCGGATTTGCCGACCACCGTCGACTGGACCAACATTCTCGTCAACTATATCGAGGTCGTGGCGCCCTTGCCCGAGGAGACACAGAAGCAGCCAGCCGAGCCGGCTAAGCCAATGCGCATACCTGGCGCGGCCATCGCAGCTGATCAAACGACGGGAACGGAAGAAGCTGCAGCAAGGCAGTCGGCAGAACAAACGCTACCAGCCGAGACAGCTGCTGATCTGCCATCTACACTGCAAGCGACCGACGGCTCGACTGAGCAGCCCGTAACTGCCCCGGTCTCGATTGCCGGAACTCCTACACCCCGTCAGGTTGAACCCCAACCAGTGCCAGAAACTAAGCCAGCGCCAACACCTGCGCCTCCCAAGCAGAGACTGCCGCGCCCAAAGTACACTAACCAGATCCCGCAGTTCCTGGTTGATCTCGATAACTACAACAATCCAGAAGATGAGCGATATCAGCGTGCTCAGCGAGTGACGACTACCCTTCCACAACCTCCGAGTCTGCCAATGTTTCTGAATAAGAGCATTTTGAATGGCGCCACGCCGCACAAGGATGACGCGAGTGTATTGATAATGCCTAATCACACTGTACTGAACCATCTGGCTACTAGTAGTATTAGGAGCGGTGTTCTGGCCACGAGTGGTACCACCAGGTACAAGCGCAAGGTATGCCGCTTGCACGCGTTGTTAAAAAGATAGATGCTTACTTATTGCAGTTTCTCACTACTATCATGTACAAACCGACCTCAGACGAGACTTGACGCCGAGACTAGAGCAACAGCAAATGGCTCATACTGCATACTCGGAGGTCGATATGGGAGTGGCTTTCTGATTATTGCGCTTCATGAAAAGCACTGTTTCATGTTCCTCAACACGTTGGCGCGCAAGAGTTGACGCCAGCGCAACATGCGGAGAAACACACGACACTTACGGCGACACGGCGATAAACGGGAAATGAACCTTCTTGCCACTTTTTAGGGATTGTGTGCTGAACACGGGTCAGTGGGCCTCATTTGGCCTCGTGGACCACAGGCGACATAGAGACGGCATGGGGATGGTGCTAGAGCATGTAATGCTTGCAGTGCGCCTCGATATGATAGATACTGATACTCCCTGTAGCGATTCAAGTTAATGAGTATGGATTGAGAGCGGATCTGATTTGCAGCCTCGTTCATTTTCTCCGGACCCTTCACTACCTCGGGCGTACAGATTGAGCGTTTGAAAATAAATCAAGACGGGAATCTCAAGAATCAAACCGAGGTCAACATGACCAAGGACGACGCCCGAGCTCATTGATGATACTACTCACAGCAGTGCATACATGTAGTTAGGCAAGTCAGTACGGGCTACCGAATCATACCCGGAACCACTCCGATTGCAAGTCAACGTTCGAGCTTGATAATCCCAAATCGCTCTTCTCGAACCTGCCACGCCTCGCGTCACTCGCCGCGCCTGCTCTAGACTCCATCTTAGAAAGAGTCTCACGCGCATCCAATTATCCTCGGACTTTCAACGAGTCCATTTATTCCCTCCAATTCCCTTGGCCTCAGCGCAATGTCGATCACGTCTTCGGTCTCGCTCATCATACCCATCAGGAAACTTTCTCAACAACACCTAAGCTCCCCTTTCTACTCTCCCCTCTCCCCCCACCCCCCTCCCATTTTTTTCTCCAACTCCATCTGATAAAAACCACATACGTACAAGACGCTGTCTAACGTCCATGACGTCCGGTTGTGTAATCTGAAGTCAAAGTAGTTGTGCTGCTGGATTTTCTTTCCACAGGTATTTCTACAGTCGTCTGGGCATCGATGGATGTGATGGTTTAGTTCATATGAGGTATTAAAACGAAGACTGGCTAAGCTGTCAAAACTGTAAGCTGGTTCGTGTGAGGATGGAAATACTGTGGTGCCTTTCGTGGCGGCTGATATCTGGTCCAGGCACGTGCTAGTACAAGTAAGTTGTCATGAGAATAATCATTTCGTTGATATCTCGCTGTTGAAGCGGGGGGCTACTATATGTAGATATGTGCTATATAAGTCGATATTCGTGTAGTCATCGCAGTGATGATGAAAGTAGAAAAGCAAGTGAGGTTTCATGTCCGTCATGAAGTCATGCCAAAGCGAGTGTAGGAGGTACCTTGTAGTGCCAAGTAACAACAACAATAACAATGGTCGCCAAAGGAGTGTCAGTAGGTAGGATTGCTAGAAATTCAGAGCAGCAAGATTACCACGTTGAAGTGCTTCTTGTTTCACGTGTGCGGTTTCTCATACGATCGCATGAGATGGAGAGATTCCGATCTCCAAGTCGTCAGCTCTCAGCGATCAAACAGATTGCTTCTCGGCCTTCTCAGTCGGCGGAGCCTGTATGCCACTTCTTCTCGCTTTTTTGGCTTTGCGAGCACGCTTAATTGCCTTCCAGCTCTCGACGAGCGAGATGAAAATGACGAGACTGCCAAAGACCAGTCCCCACTCCCAACTCAAAGGCTCATGTCGAAAGACGACACGATTGAGGCCAGGAATGTAAATGACCGGAAACGGTGTGACCATTCCGGCCAAGACTGCCCAGAACAACCATTTGTTCTTGCGTAGAGTGCCAAACACACTCAGGCCAATTCGAGCATCTTCGTCGGGATACATGTTGAACAAACTGAGGTCCAAGTGCTTCGCCTCCCAAGCCATGACAGAGAGCAAAACGGTCAGGATTGAGTAAGCAGTGCCGCGAGCTCGGTAAGGTAGCCCGCAGCTATCGTTGTATTCGTGATTGCAATCTGCTCCCAGGTCTCCATTTCCCACGCCATAAGCGACGACGACATAAGAGGCGAGACAGAGAGATCCCATACAGGTTCCATAGATGAATTTGTCAATGATCAACTCCTTGGTGAAGACACCGGCTTTGAGAGAGTGTGGTGGGCGGCTCATCACATCTGCAGAAGCCTCTTCGAGTCCTAGACCAATTGCCAGGAAGGAAGATGTGACGAGATTGGCGAAAAGGATCTCCAGAGGCGAGAGTGGGAAGACCGACACGCCATTCCTATCCTCGAAAGCCAGGCCGATGAGGAGTAGAATGACTTGTGCAATGTTGGAGATCAGCAAGTGAAGCAAAAACTTCCGAATGTTGTCGAAAAGGCGCCGACCTTCGCGAATTGCAGAGACAATAGAGGCGAAGTTGTCGTCGGTGAGGACCATGTCGGCTGCCTCCTTGCTGACATCACTTCCATTCAAGCCCATCGCGACACCAACGTCTGCACCCTTGAGTGCTGGCGAATCGTTCACTCCGTCGCCAGTCATGACGCAGTACTTGCCCTGGCGATGCAAAGCTTCGAGCATGCGAAGCTTTGTTGTTGGAGAACACCGGGCCAGCACCAAGGGAAGAGAGGTCATCTGATCAATTTCAGCATCGCTCAGCTTGTCAAAATCAGACGCTGTCATGACCGCAGTGCTCGAATCTGCACCGGAGACGTGCGAGGCCAGAATACCAATTTCGCGAGCGATAGTGGTTGCTGTCTTCATATGATCGCCCGTCAACATGTGGACTGTTATCCCAGCAGCTTGACACTGCTTGATAGCGCCCGCGGACTCGATGCGTGGAGGATCGTAAATACCAACAAGACCGGCAAACTCCAGATGCTTCTCCATATGTGTACGATCTGCGAATCGCTCGCGATCTTCCGTTGCGAGCGTGCGATGACCGAGGCATAGCACTCGAAGACCTTCGGATGCCATGGCATCAGCTTGAGCCAAAATGGCCTGAGAAGTTTCGTTGCTGACGTTCATCAAAGGTATGAGAACTTCCGTGGCTCCTTTGGTGTAGCATTTGCGGTCGCCAGTCGACGAGTGATCGTAGATGGCAGTCATGCGCTTTACGGAAGAGTCAAACGAATGCTCGGTCTTGATAGTGAGATTCTCTCGAGAGAGAGTCTCTTGCTTGCCACAGCCAATACGCATGGCCATGACCTGAAGGGCTATTTCGGTAGGCTCACCGGCCGCAGTCCATAGGCTGCCAGAGGCTGCAGGCGGTTTGACAGTAGACACATTGCAAAGTGCAGCGATCTGGAAGAAGTTATTGACTTCACTGTCATGGACCACTTCCTGTGGTCCTTGGATCGTGCGATCTTCCAGACTCAGTGTGCCTGCAGTCGGATCGAGGGGATTCAGTTCGTTCTCAACTTTGATGACACGGCCACTTGGAAGCCATGCCTTTCGAGCAAGCATCTTTCCCTGAGTCAGTGTGCCTGTCTTGTCAGAGCAAATGTTCGTGACTCCTCCAATAGCTTCAAGGGCACCCATCTTCCGAATTACGACGTTACTCTTGGCCATAGCCTTGGAGCCTACCGCCATCGTGATCGTCAATACAGCGATCAGACTCTCTGGTATGACGGCCACTGCTACACAGATACCATAGATGAGAGTTTCGTCATCGATTTCCCATACGTTGGCAGAGAACACGATGATGGCAAGGAGGATGGCCAATGCGAAGAGAAACAGAGCAAAGTACGACAGTTTGACTTGAAGTGGAGTACCAATCAGTCCCAAAGCGCCTTTCAAACCCTTCCAAAACCTCTTCGCCGCGCGCATAATCCATGGTCCCTCCTTCACAGGCTTCTTATCGCGAAGAAGGGCGGCGATTTTTCCAATCTCGGTGCTCATGCCAGTGGCAACAACGATACCAGCGGAGCGACCTCGAGTTACTGTAGTCGAGGAGTATGCGATATTCTGCCTGTCTCCAATAGGAGCATCAGCTCTGTCGGACATGAAGTCAGAGTTTTTGGGGGCAGGCTTAGATTCTCCAGTGAGTAGAGCCTCATCGCTAGCAAAGTTGATGCTGTGGGCGAGACGGACGTCAGCAGGAACGACGTTTCCGACGCCGAGCTGGACGATGTCTCCTGGAACCAGTTCCTCGGCCTTGATCTCCTGCAAAGTGCCATGATCACGCAAGACTTTACAAGTGGGCGCGGCCATAGCGAGGAGAGAAGCAATGGTCTCTTCGGCATTGTAGTCTTGGAAGAAGCCAACTACGATGTTGAGGACTATGACTGCACTGATGACACCACCCTCAATCCAGTCCATAGTAGCATAGCTCAAGATCATAGCAATGGCGAGAACCAGCGTAAGACTGTTGGAGACCTGGCGAAGAAGGATACGCCACCAGATGACTTTCCCCTCCGTCTGGAGTTGATTCAAGCCATACTGCTCACGACGGCGGCTCACTTCACTGGCTGTCAAGCCATTCCTGAGATCTGTCAGTAAGCCCGCAAGGACGCAGATGAATATAATACTCACTCTACAGTGGTGCCGAGGATGCTTGCCACACGAGTATGGGACAAAGCGTGGGCATGGGCTTGGATGGTGCTGATATGAGCACTGTCTACAGTGTCGACAGTGGTAACAGAATTGGACGCTTTTTTATCGCGAGCTCCGAGCAAGGCGTTGTCGTTCAAGAGAACAGACTCCCTGCTCGAGCCCGCGCTCGGTATAGGCGGCGGGTCGTCGACATTGCCACTGTCATCGGCGGAAGGTATGCCTCCTGGGCCATGGGGTGCCGTCGAGTGTGATGACCCGAGATGGTGAGTGGAAGGGACAGAGGGGTTTTCCATCAATTATTCGGATGCAGACAGGCGGCCTTCGCGTATTGGGAGCAGTGATAAAGACTTCGGGTTGGGGATGAACAAAGAAAGGTGATCTCGTGATGGAAACAGGAATGCTGAAGGGACAGGAGGGGTACCACCTCTGCTTTATGCTCGTCAGGCCACGGCATGGGATAGGTACAGGCTACAGCAGAGCACCGCCGAGTGCCTGGGCGAAGCTGCATGCCGCCACAAGGAGTGTAGTTTACTTGGCGAATAGCTATCCGGTGCAGCTTATCTCATCTTTCCTGGCATGACATTGATAGATATCCTGTCCATTGGGAATCATCTCCATCACTCATGTATCACCTGGATAATTCCTACCTTACCTTAGGCTTGATTGCTTTGATGACGGGAATATGTGAATTGGGCCTGGACTGGGTAGGACATCAGAACATGGGGGAGAGTTGGGGAAGCATGTCGTGTGGTTCAGAAACTTCAGCACGCTAGAGTTCGTATCTTGGCAGATCCACTGCTTGATGCCACATCTTTGGTCGCGTGAGCCTCGTGTCCACTTGTGTCTCCTCGCTGTTGCGGGTAGCTGTGCTGGCCGTATCGGTAGAAGGACCACGACAGCAAAGACGAGCCGAAACTGCTGCATCTGGAGCATGGCAGCAGTTTCATAGAAGACCAAGGTAATACCTTCACGCCGTGGAGGTGTACGACATTCACTGCCACCTACTCTCCATTGCAGACTTGCAATTTTCATCGTCTGGAGCAGTCTACGGCTTCCACCACTGAAGGTAGTCTCGAGGTCAGAGGCTAACGAGTCAGGTATCACTAACATTTGCCACGGCATTCTGAAGTGCCAGGCAGCGTGTTCGTGGACATCACGGGCATCCAAACCAACTGCTGAATGTACAGAACACGTCGACTACGCACTTCACAATAGAAGGTACCCCTTTCCTGCGAACACTGTCCGTCCCCGCACATAACTGTCTTTTCTCTTTTGCTTACGATGATCTCAATCCGGGTTCACTCCTGCCTTGCCCAACAGTCCGATGGTCCAAGTCACGAGACAGGTGATGGTTCCGCCCGAGAGTTATATATACTCACAGTGAAGGCGCTCGACCAGAGCAGAGATGATCTCAGTCGCATTCCTGTAGTGATCTATCAGTGCTTTCGTGATCTTGTCTCGATCAAGCTCGAGATCAAGGAACCAATATCCACAGCCTAATCACCTCATCTGCCTCATCGCCAGACTCCAAGTTCATGTCAAAGGTGCCTCGCAAAGCTCTATTCGTCTCGTCCTGGGTATCGTAACAACTGATTATAATGCACGGCTGTACCATAAGGTATCGTTTTCAAAGCAGCCCTTTCCTCGCCAGCTCGATCTTTCTTTGCGCTTCTCCAGCTTTGAAGCCACCCTTGCTCACACAGGCCATGCTGCCTTCGCCAAACTCGACTTTGTCCTCGGTCTTAGGAAACGCGCAAGGACAATGGTGGGGAAAATGCACGCAGGAGAGGGTGTGCGGGCAGAGGTATTTGTCGCAGCGTGCTATGAGATTTCACGTTAGAGTACAGTTTGAGATATGGTCGCAAGAAGTTGCCGTTCGGAAAGCAGCATACCGCCGTCGTAGTTCTGCTGGTACCACTGGCTATCGCTGCCCATGTTCTGTGGCTCTTGCTGTTGTTGTTGCTGTCCGAACATGTTGCCGAAGTTGAAGAATTGAGCCATGGCAGGACTGATGAGGAGCAGCAGCGCTCCAACGATTGCTTGGAATTGCATCTTGCGTAGAGCTCGTGTGGTGTGTTTGCGAATGGTGAGGACGGGAATGGACCTGCCCAAGTCACTTGTCTACTTGTTCATATCGGCAACCTAAGGTGTCAACATCGGAGGAAAGTAGGAGCGGCAAAATGCCAAGACAGCAGGCTCTCCAAAGATTGAAAGAAAAGCTTCGACAGCTTCATCACTTCGCGATATCTACCAGCACAACCCACGGAACCCATCACCACCACCGCCACAGCCGCTCAAAACACCGCCCACCATGCATCTCATGTACACCCTCGACTCCGAAGGCAAGCGCGTCTATACTTTGAAGAAGGTCGTCGGCAGCGAAGTCACCAAATCTGCACATCCGGCCAGGTTCTCGCCTGATGACAAGTATTCGCGGTATGGCATATGTTCGACTGTATAGGTTGGTGGAAAACGAGACTGATGGTTGCGCAGACACAGAGTCACTTTGAAGAAGAGATACGGTCTGCTGTTGACCCAGCAGAGTAGGTTGCGCATGGCTGCATTTACATGGATCGGACTAACGTGCTGCGTAGAGGATAAGGTGGTGCTTGGACAGTAAATCATCTTCCGGAAAGAAATACATATGGGCTTAGCGAGGCGTTTGAGGGCGTGTTTTGGGGGATGTAGAAGATGAGCTGGGTGATTGTTTTGCTGGCAGGAAGTGATCATCTTACTGATAGAAGAGATGGAAGACAATGGGACACCTTTTCGAGATTTTCGTCCCTTTGACGTCGGAATGTTGATCGCCACGTGGGTGGTACTTGATCGCACCTACCTATTCGGAAATGTTCTATCTGAGGTATGCTGGCTGAATGCAGCATTCTTTTGGCATTCACTGTCTCAGCTCACTTCACTGCTCACTTATGTATGAGACATCACGATCAGCGTGTTACTCACTTGTTCAGGCACTTTCAACACAAACTCCAATCAAACGACTTCCAGCAGACATATTCTACCTCTATTCCGCCACTGTCTCACAGACCTCGACGAGACATCCACTGGGCGACAGCATCGACGAAGCGGTCGTTTGACTTGGCAAATCTTGAAGATCCCGAGAAATATTTGACAAAGCTTTGATTGTGGTGTCGAATATATACTGCTATTTGGCTCAAGCTCAGTAAAAGGAACTTGTCAAGGGTACGGTACGGGTCAGCAAGGTCCGCAACAACTGGAAAAGGTGACATACAAGCATTGCTTGAAACTTTCACAGAGGCTTGTCAAGATGGAAAATTCGCTCCTCAACAAACTCCCCGCTGAGATGCGCAACGAAATATACAGACTGGTCGTCACATCGAGCACGGCGCTCAAGGTCTGTTCCAGCTCTGTCACTAACCACGACGATGACGACGACGGTAAATCAGGCCCAACAGCCACGCAACCAGCTCTCACAAAAGTCTGCAAGCAAATTCGCGCCGAGAGCCTGGGACTGTTCTATCTCAGCAACAAGTTCAACATTCACATCACTGGATCCCCTCGCGGAAACTCCGAACTTCAAGAAGATTTCGAAAGACAGACCATCGAGGTAACACGGTGGTTACGCCAGACAACCCCCAGGAACCATTTGTTGATCTCGAGATTGAAGCTCGTGATGTACATGCCGTGGGAGAGCGGGAGGGCAGTTGAAGAATGGGCATGGTTCTTGCGCAAATTCAGACGCTACGGATATAGGAAGTCGAAGCTCAAGACCACCGTTCACGTACTGAGTAGAATGCATTCCCTCCGGGACGTGTTGAGTCTTGCAGGGAAGCTGGACGCGTTTGGTGCGGAGCAGGCTCAGAAGGCGAAGGCGTTCTTCAAGGACATGGGAATCAAGGCTCGAACTAATTTCACTTTCATTGGATAGAGCTGGGTTGGTGGTAAAAAGAGTCATCAGGCTGGACGTTTGCGTGGAATAACCAAGTATGGCCCTGGAGAAGAAAGAAGGAAGAGTCGAGATGCGGATGGATCTCAGAATCAGTTTTCCGGGCTAATTTACCACCAGCGGCGAAGATAGGGGATGGTTGGTACAAAGGTGTCTGGGTCCCTGCAGCTTTATCCAACTCGCGAAATACATACGCAATATGGAACATCTGAAGGAGCAAGTCAAGTAGCGCGTACGACGTTCTGATTTGCGTACGTTACTTCATTCAGCACAGGTGCAGGTTGCAAGATACGCAGAAGAGCTGTATTTCATACATGCTTACTCTAATACGATGTATTTTCTCAAATGCTCGGGAACAGCGTCAGTAAGCTTCTTGGTCTCTAACCACTTTTTGCTGAACAGCCTGTCGGCATATCTGTAAGCGCCATCACAGAGGATAGTCACGACAGTGTTGCCAGGCCCGAGCTTCTCCGCGAGATCTCTCGCTGCTGCCACGTTCAATGCAGATGACGCGCCTAGATATAGTCCTTCCTCGTCCAAGCATCGGTACACCATCTCAATACTCTTCTCATCGGGAATATGCAGAGCTCCATCCAGAAGGTCGATGTCTGGCTTCAGGTTATCCGTGACACGGCCTTGACCAATGCCTTCCGTGATGGAAGAGCCAGTGCGGTCGACGAGCTTACCGCCCGAAGAGACATAGGTGTAGAGGACAGATCCAGGAGGATCAGCAATGTAGCACTTCACGCGTCCTTCGGAAACGGTCTTGAGGTAGCGGGTGCAGCCTGCAATTGTACCAGCAGTCCCTGAGGCGCAAGTGAAGGCATCAATCTTGCCGTCCGTCTGCGCCCAGATCTCAGGTCCAGTAGTCTCAATGTGCGCCTGTCGATTGGCGGTATTATCAAACTGGTTCGTCCAGACGGCATTGTCCAGTCGTTCGGCATGTCTCTTCGCTTGATGATTGTAATTTTCGGGGTTGTCGAATGCGACTGCAGGCACAGGGTAGACTTCGGCGCCGAGAAGTCTCAATAGGTCAATCTTGCCCTGTGATTGTGTGTTTGGCATGTAGATGACTAGCTTGTATCCTTTCGACCGGCAGACATGTGCTAGTCCAATGCCAGTGTTTCCAGCCGTACCCTCCACCACTGTGCCACCGGGCTTGAGCAGTCCCTTCTCTTCAGCGTCCTTGACCACGAACAATGCTGCCCGGTCTTTGACAGAGCCGCCTGGATTCTGGAACTCTGCCTTGCCCAGTACTTCGCATCCTGTCTGCTCGGATATTTTGTTCAGTCGGATAAGAGGGGTATTGCCGATTGCTGAGGAGCTATATATCAGTCTCAGCTTCCGCATGGGTGTTTGCTGAATCTTGTATTGACCTACCAGAAACCAGGCCATTCTTTGCAACGCCTTGCGCCTTCGAGATATCGAGGCCGTGCGGATTCATGGCGTGCACTTCTGACACGGATGGCGCTATCGTGACTGCCGTACGTACTGTTCTGAAAGCTACTGGCTTCGTCGCAGCCCTGATGGCCGTCCGCGCAAACATGATAAGAGCGGCGCAAGACAGAAACAGCCGCGGATGGCGAATTTGAGAGTGAACTGTCTGTACCTCCACCTTAGCGAGCTGTACAACGGAAAGTCAAAAGCTCGTCATCCCGCCCAACCCCCGCTAGAATGGGTTCTACCCGACGCGAGTGCCCGTCGGCCGTCGCATTGTTTACCATCCGGGGTAAACAAACTCCTACCTCCTACGACTTCGGCTTACAGGAAGCTACATATCAAACACCACACTCAATACGATGCCCGGACGAGTCGCCAGCGGAGGCGCGCGTTCATCGCGCCGCACGGTCTCCTCGAAGACATCCACACGTTCAATGCGAAACGGCTCGCCTACAACCGAAATACCGGACGAAGGCGATGACAGTTCCCTGCGACGCGCAGTGTGTACCGTATTTGCAGACGCGCAAAAGTCAACGGCCGGACATCGAAAGGCCATTATATCACTCCGAAAAGTCCAGGAAGCATGTTGCTACGAGCCAGTGAGCGGCAAGAAGGGCAGGCAGAGCGAGGACTTTGACGAGGAGGACTTCAACCGTGAGGTGAAGCGATGCGTGATCCGGATTCTGCCAGTCAAGAAGTCTGAGCCCGTCGGAGATCGTGTTGTGCGATTTCTAGGCACTTTCTTAAGTGTCGCAGCGAGCAAGGACAACGAGATCGCGCAGGCGGATGAGGACCTGGAGGAGGGTGTGTTACCAGAGACGCCAACGAGCAGGCTTGCCACTGAGATCCTGAAGACTACAATGATGGCCATGAAGACAAAAGCTAAGGAAATTCGATATCGGGCGACACAAATAACCAGCCACATCATTAACAGCCTGGACACTTTGGACGACAGCCTATTTCACCAACTACGCCAGGAGCTGCTGAAGCGAATACACGACAAAGAGGCTTCAGTCAGGCTTCAGGCTGTTTATGGTCTTGGCAGACTCGCAGCAGAGGTGGAAGAGGACGAAGATGACCAGGATTCGGACTCGGACGAAGACCTGGGCGGGAAGACTGTGCTGAACAAGCTGTTAAACGTGCTACAAAATGACCCTTCTGCGGAAGTCCGGCGAAACTTGTTACTCAATCTGCCACTTACGAAAGAGGTATTGCCGTTTCTTCTGGAGCGAGCAAGAGACGCCGACGCTACCACACGAAAAGCGTTGTATGGGCGCTTGCTACCTGCTCTAGGAGATTTTAGGCACTTGAGCCTGACACATCGTGAGAAGCTGCTTAGATGGGGGTTGCGAGATCGCGACGAAAACGTCCGCAAAGCCACAGCACGACTGTTTTGCGAACGATGGATTGAGGACTGCGCAGCTTTGCCCGCAGCACAAGCAGCTGAAGGGGACGAGGACGTTGAAGCACAAAAGGGCAAGGAAGCAGTGCCGTCCCTAGATGCCTTACTCGAGTTGCTGGAGCGGATTGACGTGGTAAACAGCGGAGGCGAGGGCGGTATCGCTCTCATAGCAATGGACGAGTTTTGGAAGGGACGACCGGACTATCTCGACTATGTCTCGTTCCCCGATAGCTTCTGGGATGATCTTTCACCAGAGCTCGCGTTCGTGGCGCGCACATTCAACGAGTACTGCCGAACGACGACGGAGCACGTCGGCCCACGAACGCTGGCCGATTTAGCCGAAGAAAAATTGCCGGAAGTCACGAAATTCGGCTTTCTGCTTGAACGCGAAATTGAGAAGCTCGTTCAGGCCACAATCGCATCGGCGACAGAGGAAGACGAGGATGCCGACGACAGCGAGCTGGCACACTGCGAGTTCATTGTTGAGCAGATGCTGCACATGGCGCTTACCTTTGACTATAGCGATGAGGTTGGTCGCCGCAAGATCTTTGTCTTGATGAGAAGTGCACTTGCTCAACCAGATCTGCCGGAGGAAGTGACAAGACTTGTCGTCGAAGTGCTTCGCCTTGTTTGCGGTGAAGATGCCAAAGACGAGCGGGAGTTTTGCAGCGTTGTGCTCGAAGCCATTGCCGAAGTTCATGATACCATCATGGGCGAGGACGATGCCGATGCCGACAGTACCGCAGACAGCTTCCATTCCGCCACTGAACAATTTGATGGGGAAGATGGCGATACTCTGACGGTGGCACAGAAGAAAGCCAACAAGAAGAAGCAGGCCGAAGAGGATCTCGAAGCTGATGAGGATAGGGCTGTACGCGAGATTATGGTCAATATGAAGTGTCTGCATGTTGCGTTGTGCATGCTGCAGAACATACAAGGTGACCTGGAGGAGAATGTGCACCTCGTGACCATGCTGAACACTCTGGTTGTGCCAGCCGTGAGAAGTAAAGAGGCTCCTATCAGAGAGCGAGGCCTCATTTGTTTGGGGTTATGCTGCCTGCTCGGGAAGGTAAGTCCAATTCGTATTCATTTGAACGACAAACGCTAACGACATGCAGAACCTGGCGGAAGAGAACTTGACGTTGTTCATCCACTGTTTCACGAAGGGCCACCCAGCACTGCAGACCATTGCACTACAAATCATTACTGATATCCTCATCGTGCATCCAACTTTGCTTGCGCCGGCCGCGCCTGTCAATGGCGAGGAAGAAAGGAATGAAGCTATGAAGCCTCTGTTGAAAGTCTTCAAATCTTCCCTGAAGTCTGGCGATCCAGAAGTGCAGTCCACAGGCGCCACCGCTTTGTCCAAAGCTATGCTGTCCCGACTTGTTACAGATACCGACCTTCTCAAGCAGCTCGTCGTCACATACTTCGATCCTGACAGCATTGCAAATGCTCAGCTTCGTCAAAGCTTGAGTTATTTCTTCCCAGTGTACTGCCACTCTCGCGCCGAGAACGCCGTCCATATGGCGGAGATTACGACTGGAGCGATCAGCAAGCTTCAGACGCTTCGGAAAGCATTTGAGGATGATGACGACGAAGATGTGGCCGCTGCTAGTTCTGACCAGATGGTGTCCATGACGCAAATTACCAATATGCTCCTCGACTGGACTGATCCGCGTAAAATTTTTGGCTTTTCAGACGCAGTTGGGGACAGTTCTGTCAAGAGTGGTGCTGGAGAGACACATTTTATTCTGGCTGAAAGCATTCTGGATCGACTTGTCACGTCCCAGCTTAGCAAGGACGAGAAGAAGATTCTTTTCAGTATGCTCAACAAGTTGCACCTCCCTGCTGGCGGCTGCGACGGCGAAAGGCTAAAGAGCGTTCTCGAGTTGTTACAAGAAGCAATCGACACGAAAGTGGCCACTGACGCTACCAGCAAGAACATTCTGACCAAATTACAGACCGCTCTTCTCAAGCTCATGCACGATGTCATGACGGACGAGCGAGGTGGGGGAGATACCGTGCTGGACACCACTGAATTGCCGGACCAGAGCGAGGTTGCAGATGAGACTGAAGTGGGAGATGTGACCCAGGCCCCTGCTGTGGCCGATACCACTGAGGTTGGTGATCAAGAGGAGGAGGAGGAGGAAGAAGAAGAAGAAGAAGAAGAGGATCAAAACTCGGATGTCACGCAAATTCAGCAAGACCTGAAAGATGCTACTCTAGGTGCAACGACGGGACTGACGTTGGGACCAGCTGACGCAGAGGGAACAAGGTTACAATTGGATTACGAGGATAGTGAGATGATGGATGTTGATGAATGAAAGGACTGATGAGCGCGATTGCATGATTGAGGGTCTCGTATCTTTTGTGCAAAGTGCCGGCGTTTGGGGGTGTATATTCATGTTGGCACGAACTGTACGAGAAGATACCCGAGGACCTTTTATATAGGTACCTAACGGCCCCACGCATTGTAGTAGAGAAGCCACATCGACCTGAGTCGTGCTAGATCGTAATGGGTGTTTCTACGTGAGGTGTGATCATTACGCAGTGAAGTCCGCTACGATGCTCGGCCTCCAATCACGGGGTCTGCATGATTATTCACTTTGATGATTTCGGCCCCACATTCACATGCGCGCCGCGCCGCGCTTACCCTGCTTGACCTTCGACTTGTGAAGCAAGTCGGAACGCATCAACTTCCACATCAGCGCATCAACATGGCTTCACCACCCAACTCGGCGCGCTCGCCGCCAGGACCAGCATCTGCTACCCTACCTCGCCAACGACCTGGTGGGCTCTCACTTGCGCTGCCAATCAAGTCGCGAAAGTCATCGCTGGCACCTCCGTCCGCGTCATTGCATCCTTTGCGCCAGACGTCTTTCCCTCCATCTGACAGCCTTGAAGCACAGCATCAAGCTGCAGAGGACAAGGAGCTACGCTTCTCACCCGATGGCGACGACCTCGACGATGACGACCTGGACTCCGAAATTCATAGCGCGATCAGTGGACCTGCCGATGGGGGACTGAAACGTAAAAGAGGAGACAAAAAGGGTCGGGGACGGCCGTCAAATCGAGGAGTTGCCTCAAGAAAAGGCAGCGTCTCTGTGCTGGGGGGTGAAGGCGGCCGGAAAAAGGGCGGACGCAGCACCACAGGTGCACCTTCTGTAGTCACGGGCGGATCAGGGCAGGATGGACAAGACGCTGAGGACTCCGACGATGACCATGATGATGGGTTAGGTGCACGTGGTGAGGCTTTCACAATGGATCCTGCTGAGTTGGATCGCGACAACCAGCGCAAATACATGTTTCGGGAGGCAGTGCCGAAAGAGCACCAGGACCGATATGATGCATACAACAAAGTAAAGCTGAGAACAGCGGACGTGAGAAGATTGGTGAATGCCACTTTGTCACAAAGCGTGCCTCAGAATGTTGTAACAGTCGTGGGCGCTTACACTAAAATGTTCGCCGGCATGTTGATTGAAAGCGCGAGAGAGGTACAAGCAGAATGGCTAGCTGTGCAGCCGAACAGGGCCGATGGAGAGCAGCACGGGGCATACAAACGGCTGAAGCTCATGACAGCGCACAAAGATATGGAACCGGACAAGGAAGCAGCTGAGGAAGCCGAGGAAGCTAAGGAAGCTAAGGAAGCTGAGGAAGTCGAGGGAGAAGAAAAGGCAGACGAGACCATGCCAGCTGAGAAGGACGAGAAAGACAACTCTGCAACACCAGCACAGAGAAAGAGCCCTGATCCCAAGACAGAGCCGAAGTCTCCTAGCAGCAAAGTCGCTGCTGACTTGCCAGAGGCTACTTCTACTCCTCCGCAGCCGAACGGACTGTCCGACGGAACACAGACCACGGAAGTAACGAGCACGCCAGAGCAGCACAAGAAGAAAGACGAGGATGATCTGCCAGACGACTTCGGGATCGTTCAGCCTGGCGCGTGGGGACTTTCGAAAATGATCGAGGAATGCGATCGGGGACCTCTACAGCCCGATCATCTCAGAGAGGCGCTTCGACGATATAAGAAGTCAAGAAGTGGAGGCAGCGTCGGCTTCACGGGCATTAGTCTGTATGGGATGGAGAACCGTGATGTAGCTGCGAGTCGTATGGGCGGCAAGAGACTGTTTAGATAAGCAGATATCACATCGGAGGACCAGACTCTATGCTGTGGTAGAACAAACAGCGATACTTTAAATATTATGATACCCAATAATTGTAAAAAAACGTTTTGCTTCGAAGGTGTTTATTGATTTATTCTTCATCGCTCGCCCAATCAGGCAAGTCGGCCGTCGAGCTTTCGAGCTCACTTCCATGTTCTCTTCTCCAGCCTCAATACTCACCACACAATCAATGCCTCCTCGAACATCTCTCGTCTCGCGCGCATCACGCCTTGTACAGAGCGAGCCATACATCTGCTCAACATGCCTCTTCAGTCATCGCGTGCAACAGCGCCAACGTCAACCAGCCCATTCCCGATCACGCCCGCAATCAACCAGGAGCAGAAGCACTGCCATTGAACCCCGAGCACAGCGAGAAACGACACATCAGAGCACTCACACTACTGCCCGACGACAGTACTATGCGTCTCTCGCCTCCTCCACAGCCATCAACGCGCCCACATCCGTCCCACCACACCTTCACGCCCTCTATCAAAGCCTCCTGCACCTTGAGAGCTCGGCCTCTAGCTACATCGACCTCTCGCGTCTACAACTCGCGCTCCGCTCTCTCGAGTCTGCCGACGCTTTAATACGGATAGCTTTTCTCGGACTTGGCGGAAATGGAAATCAGGCTGCGAGGAGACTGGTTAGGGTGTTATTGGCTGACGCGCTGAGCGACGGAGTGGAACAGTGGGAGCGGGAGCTTTTAGATGGGGTCGAGGGGAGTGTGCTGGTCAAGTACGGGGAGATGGTGCAAGATGTGGGTATTGTGGGTGGTGGCAGAGACGGGAGAGTCAGAGAATTGAGAGTTCCATCTCCGCTGCTCAAGAGATTAGGCGTGGAGATTTTGGTCACAGGATTGAATGCCAGCGAAGAACGTGCGTCTGATGAGCTGGAAGCTACTATCCTGGTACCTGCGTTGACGATTCCTGGGGCTGGAGGGAGGGTCGGCTTTGTCAGATATCCGGTCCACAAAGCTGTGGTGGTTACGGAAGGTGTTAGTGGTGCTGTGGAGCTCGGAAGACTACCGAAAGGCTTGCTGAATGGGCACATGATACAGTCTGCGCTTTCTTTGCCTTTACGGAAAGAAGAAGGTATTCCAAAGAACGAGCGAGATGGAGACGTGGTGGATGTGGGCCTAGCCGAGCATGCGCTGGGACTATTCAGAGAAAATAGAGCCAATGGAGCAGTGTTCAGTCAGGAGTGGCAGGCGAGCAAAGTGGGAAGCATCACGAACTGGCTCGCGAACAGCACAAAAGTGGACGAGAAGGGAGATGGACTGAAACCCGCTGTGAGGGATCTGCTAGGTTCGCTTTTGGTGAAAACACAATCGGCGGTGGAAAGTGCAGATTCAAGTTCTTGGGCGAGGTGCTCAACGCTCTCTGTGCCGGAAAGTAAGCGCATCATCCTACAAGAGGCTCTCGCTACCTGGTGCAAAGACGCACATCAAGATCTGCAAACAAACCTCTCGACAGCTTTTCTTGGACCGGCCTGGAAACGCACGACCTGGTGGCGGCTGTTTTGGCGCATTGACGAGGTTTCCATCTCAGCCGCGGAGGTCCTTCGCCGAGGCTGGCTTGTCGAAGCTGAGCAGAGTCTTGCTTTTCTTTCGGGACGCTTACTAGAATCAGGCGTCGCTACAGAAGCGCAACTGCGAGGTATCTCACACCTGAGCGACAATCGCAAGCCAAAAGCGGAGGCAGCTGCCGAGGTGAAAACACTACTGGACGAGCGCACGGAGCAGGAGATGGCAGATTATAACGCTGCGCAGAAAGGCATATTCAAAAACGGACGTCCTGAGACGGTAGCCGAACTCATGCAACTTCCGCCCTTGCTTTCTAAAATCCGAGAAGAAACTGGCCTGAATGCACTTTTCAATCCGCCATGGCCGCAGACTGTCAACCTCGCTCGGGAACAGATACTTCACGAAGCAGTACCCGCCTTGCATGTCAAGGCTCAGCGGTTCATGCTCGCTGCTCTGTCCACCATGGGCGGCTCGAGTGCCCTGGCTGCGTGGTTATGGGTGGCGTCCGGAGGAGTGGCATTGTATGAGAGTGGTGCGATTGCTGCTTTGGGCTTGGTCTGGGCATTAAGAAGACTTCAGAAAGTGTACGGCAAAGAACGAGAAGTATTTGCGGGCGCTGTGCGAGAAAACGGAAGAAGAGTACTCGCAGACGTGGAAAGTAGACTTCAGAAGGTCGTGAACGAGGGAGGTCGTGTTGCAGTCAGAGAAGAGGATATCCGAGAGCGAGAAAGCGCCAGAAAGGTTGTGCAAGTCACGCGAGAAGCTCTTGGGCAGATTCAAACCCCGGAAGGCAGAGCTTGAGACTATGCGTATTTACCTACCTAGCTAGGCAGTAGGTAGACTTTTGACAGAACTTCACACAACAGTACCTACCAGTATATCATATTCGAGTCGACGGTTCAAGGGGCGAAAAAGCTCTCGACGCAACAATAATTTTCAACAAAATTTTCAATTCTCATGCATAGGTACCTTTCATGAAAGGTCATAGAAAACTGAACACTGATATCTTAGGTATCTTTCTTACCTACCTTAGGACCTTCCTTCTTCCTACCTAATACCTTACTAACACATGCAAGAAAAAAAGAAAACAAAAAAAAAGAAAAAAAAGAAAAGAAAAAGAAAAAGACTCCCAGGGCCCAGCATCCGTCGGATCTATCATCTTCCAGTCTACCAGTATGAACCAAAAGACTAAAATTTCCCCAAGAGAAAAAAAAGACATGTAAATCTTGGCATTGGATCTTGTCGGCTTGGCCAATGTGAAGATTACCTAGGAGGTAGGTACGTACCTTACCTCCTGCAAAGATACAGAGGTACAGAGGTACAGAGGTACATGTACGGAACATGTATACATTTGTGAAGATAGGTACCTCTTATGTTGTACCTACATGTATGTGCCTAGGTACTTTTTAGGTGATATAATTTACTTATAGGTACCTAAGGTGTACTATATGTCGCCAAGGGATTTAGTAGTAGTGGGTCGTATGTAGCCAAGAAAGAGAGAGAGAGGGGAAGAGCATACCTACCTAGGTGCATTACCTGCATAGAGAGAGAGAAGGAGGGAAGGAGGGAGGGAGAGAGAGGGAGAGGGAGAGAGAATCTGCAGGAAACTCAAAAATAATCCTGCAACCTCATTTCTAAAATATGCCATCAAATCCCCTAAGTTGTGGTATCCAAGGAAGAAATCGCTACACAGCCCAAAAAATGGTAATGAATTAAAAATCATCATGGGGGGCACCATACTGTAGCAACGAACATGTGGGGACGGGCGCTGCCACCTGTTCAGCCTCGCCTCGCCTGGCCAGTGATGGCACTCTGTTCTGTGGCGCCTTCACACGCGCATACCATTTGTCCTGCTCCTGCTGTCACCACCACGATCAATCACTCAAGTCGGGATTAGCGACGAACAAGCGTGGTCCACTCATGGTCATGGTCCGCTCGTCGACACTGCCCCTCCGCCTGAGATCGTCGGCATTGCTCTGCTGCTTCCGTATTTGTTCTTCTGCAGTGATTTTTCTTGCGGGCAGCCCGCCAATATCCCCAAACTTCTCCTCGCTGCTGCCGCTATCTCCGTCACCACCACCCGTCCGGTTGAAGTAGTCGTCTCCTTGTATCGAGCCTTCTCGCGGCGGCGTGGGGGTCGGTTCTTCGCCGATACGGTCCACCGGACTGGCACCGGGTGGCGTGTTGCCATTGCTGTAGTTCGGGTTGAGATTGCTGTGGGCCCTTCGTGCACTTCCGCTGCCGTTGCTTCTCCCACTACCGTGCCGAACATGATAACGAGGACCCGACGTCTCCTCGTCACTGTGGTTGCCATCGTCCACTTCCGACGCCGACAAGCGCATCGGTACGCCTGCTCCCGCCACCATTGCAGTCTTATACGTGCTCGCTTTGGGAGCGCCATGATGGCGGATCTTGCTCCGGACACCACCCACCATGCCAGTACTATTCGTGCTCGTCCGTGAGGCGGACAGATAGTTCTGGCCACCTGCCACTTCGGCGGCGGCTCTCATCCGCGCCTGCTTTTGGGCGACCAGTATGCGCGGATCTTCGTGCTGGGCTCGATCACACCATACTGTCGCCTTCTGCTTCCGCATCAAGGCGACGTACGAGGTGGGTGACACGGATGAGTTGCTGCGCGAAGAGGTGGAGCGGCGTACGCTGGCGGCGGTACTGTAATTGGAATTCGTGGGGGCTCGGGTGAGGTTATTGTGGCTCGACGATGTCGACGAGGTGGCATTGGAGAGGGTTCGCCGTTGCTGGCCGGCATAGTGAGAGGGCGGCTGCTGGTGTGTCATGGTGTAGGCGGTGGAGGAGGAGGTCGGCAGCGGTGGTGAGTGGGAGGAGGAGGAGGAGGTGTATATGGGCATTACCCCGCTAGAATTTGTCCTGGCGCGTACATGTTGTTGGGCAGGTGCAGGTGCATTCGAGTAATCTCGACGGGAAGGTAGCGGCTTCCGATGCACGTTCATCACTTGCGCCATGGGTGTCCAGTGTGTGAGGAGTGGTGTGGAGGACGGACAGTGGGCAGTGGGCACAAGTGTCGGTATGTAAGGTAGGTCAGGTACCTTTGCGGTCAGGGTCGGTCCCGTCCTCGCGAAGCCGCTGCTCGTGTTGCCAGCCCAGCGATGTCACACAGCGGGGATGTTCCCACGGCGGATCCCGTAGGAGACAACAATGTGTGGTGGTCCGGTGGGCGTGGGGAGACAATATAATGTAGGTACCTACTACCTAGGTAAGGTAGGTCAGGTCGGTAAGGGAGGTCAGGTAAGGTAGTAAAGTCTGAAGTGAATGAGGCGCGCGCGGAGGTCGTATTGTGATTGTATAGTAAGGCAAGGTAGTACTGTAGTCTGTAGTAGTGTAGTAGTAGGCAGGTCGTACTAGGAGGAGTAGGAGGTAGATAACAATGGCGACAGGGTTCGGCGGCGGGTACAGATAAGGTGGTCAGATTGCCGGGCGTTGTGCTTCCGATGTGCTGCTCTTGGGGGGGTAGCCCTTCTTTGTGCTTCGCGTCCGTCCTTTGTGCTGGGAGCCGGGAGGTGGTGGCAGCTGTACCGTCGGTATGTGGATGTGGGATTGTGGGTGAGGTGTGGGCAGAATCAGATTTTCTCTTCTCGTTGCGCGACTTTCGCAAAACGGAGAGCTAGTTAAGTCACCGGCTAGGTAGGTCAGGTACCTTAGCACCTAGTATAATAAGACTTAAAAGTAAGGTCGGGTAGGTCACACTCGAAATGGGACTAAAGTGTAGTCTGTCCCCTTGCGTGTGATGATTACCTATTATAAGGAATCAATCGTTCGTTCGTTCGTACACGCCTCGTCGCTTGCCCCGGCACACGGTCTCTGTCTCCTCCGCGGGCGGCAAATGGTGGACCCCGCCCAACGTGGCTGAGCCCGCCTCTTGATGAGCCTCTGATGAGCCTGTCCCAATGCACGGCCGTGGCTCCTCTCCAATAATGAGCGCTGCTGGCCCGCTCACCACCACCACCACCACCATCAATACTGCAAAGGGTTTAAGGGAGTTGGTTGCCGAAGCAGTCGTAGAACGAAAATAAACAATGATCGACGGCCAGGTATGTATCCTGACGCTCTGCCAGTAGCCAGTAGGAGGAGTGGAGGAGTGGCCATGGCCTTATAGCCTTTATAGCTCGGACCTTGCACATGTGCCATTTGTGCCTATACCTATACGGTCTGCCTCCTACCACGCTAACTACCTTCATGAAGGATGCAATAAATATAACAACCTTTCAATTCAATGGCACGGACGGGAGCAAAGAGACGAGAATCGTGCAGACGTCACCCGATCCAATGGGAGGAGCGAGAAGCCCATCCATGCGCATCGCCCACGGACCCACGGTAGCGTTGCAACACCACCGCCAGCTGGACTGAGGTGCGGGTGGGATGGATTGATGAATGGTTGGCGAAACTTGTGTGATACAATCATCGTCGCCATAGCGGCATCTCAAGGCCCGCTGGGTATATAATAATAAAAAACGTGGCCGGTGGCTGCTCCGTCACGTCACACTCGCCATGCTTCTCGAACATGATGAGATGGAATGGCGGGCCGATAGGCGTGGGCGACGGATGTATGATGAAAAGCATGTTTTTCCTCCCAATATCGCCGATCACCAGCGCGAGAAGGCTATGCGTGCTCTCTCTCTCTCTCTCTCTCTCAACAACCTCACCTTGATGCCCCAACACGCGGGTGTCCATAATACTTGCCAAAGCCTCTTCACATAATACCTCCGTAGTATCTCAGTTGCAGGGACTAATATCACATGCCTCGAGGATAGTCTCCCAAGATACACCATTTCTAGCCGCATGAGCTAGTTCTCCTTCCAAGAGCTACAAATGCTACCAACTACCTCGCAGTACACGTTGTTGTCGATTTAGCTCCCACCTGCGCCTGCGCAGGTAAAAACTCAATGCCTCGCTACTCGATACGGTAAAACAGCTCTCTCTCTCTTGCATGTGCAGGTCTGAGCTCAAACAAGAAAGGGTACATACCTCGGAGGTAAAACACCTATCTATCAGCCGCAAAAGAAAACGTGTTTTTGTGACCGCCACGGGACTTTTGCTATCAGCACAGCATATGCACCTGGCCGAATACAAAGACCACGAGCCTTTTTACTTATCTCGTACTAATGCGAGCGGCGGAGGGTATAGTGGAGTCCCTCCCTTCGGCTGCTGCACGAGAACCTCGTGGCCATCATGGATATAAAAATGTAGGTTTTCAGTATTCAGAATACGGATAGGACCAGGATGACATACATAGGTATTCGTGACATGGAAGAAAAACTATATACATGTACGGAGGTATACTACTGTAGTACGTACTAGTGCGAGGAGGGGTTTTTTTTTGGACAGGTCGGGTTAAATTTAGAAAAACTCGCGGCCGTGCTGGTTTCCCAAAACAGCTCCTTTTTCTGATTTTCCATTTGTAGCGCGTCGTCGTACGAGATGGCTGTAGGAAGGGGGGACGGGAGGTTCTACTACAGTAGGTAGGTATCTCTTAGTGTGCCCAAGGTAAGTAGTATGCATGCAGGACGAGTGACGGTCAACGACTTAACGTTGCCTCGCAGCGAATTTCTCCTCCCCGTTGTCGGGATTCCCGACTACCACTGCAAAGGGAATCTGCCATTACGAATCCTCGGGAATGTGCCTGGGCACAGCATACTTGACTTACATATACATTAGTAGTATACTCACAACTCACATGTAGGTCGGGTGCGCGTGTCGATATCGTGACATCACTTGTGTGCTGTACGAGCAGCAAAAAGAAGAAAAAACAAGCAGCTGGGAGGTACCTTATTACGCGTCTGCTGTCAACCGAGTTCCCCATACAGGTAAAGTACCTACTTGCTTGCTTGCTACCTTTATCCTCCACACGCAGTGTCGTCTGCTCCACGGGCCCGGTGTCCACTCTCCATTTCGATTATTCCAAGACTCCTCGCGGGCGTACGTGGAGGCGCCGGGAGGAATGGAAGCACAAGACTTGCACCACCCGCCCGAAACCGGGCTTGAGACCACGGCCGTTTCGAGAAGAGCGAGCGAGCGAGGCTGGTTATCTCACTTAGTGGAGGCGGCGTGAGATGTGGAATTGCGTCCATTGAGCCCGTGACTGTGCATGTCTTGCCTCGTGGAAGAGGCTTTGCTGTTCAGAGGCGAGCGGCGTGAGAAGTCCAGGACGCATTCTGTATTTTATTGGACACGTCTCTCTCTCTCTCTCTATCTCTGCCCGTTTCGTTGGGCGGGGGGCAAGTCCTGCCTGTGCCGAGTAGAGAGAGAGATCTTCATGCAAACGGTACAGTGGAGTCTTGCGGCAGGCTTCCATAGAGCATAGAGGTACGGTACCTGAGGTATTTGAGCAGAAGCCGGGACTGCCGCATCCAAGGCAGACTGGTGACACGTCTCTGGCTGGCAAGATGAAATCCTCCTCTCTACAGTCGTCGTGTGTTGGGTGATTTGTTGTCAGTGTCTTCCTACCTCCTTGCTGTACTCTTTTCAAAATATCACTACCTTAGTAACCTAGGTACTGCGTGACAGAGCATACCTTAGTATCCTGACGAGAGCCGCCATGACAAGCTGCACATTCCTCGACCGGCTGCCCCGTGAGTGTCATGTACAAAGCGCACAACCGATATGTACCTAGAATAGGGTACCTGACCTACAGATGCACATAAACTAACTCCCAGATGACAAAAAAAAACACAGGCGAGCTACGCGATCTCATCTACGAAGAAGTTCTCGCCGACGAAGAAGAAGTCATCGTCGACACAGACCTGCACCAAGGCGTCTACATCCCAGGTCTCCTCCACACCTGCAAACAAACCCGCAACGAAGCCAGCAAATCCTTCTACTCCAAATCCCACTTCCGCATCATCACCCCTCAAACTTCCATGCTCTTGCCCGTCAAATGGCTCCATTCCATGCTCACTCGCCACCGCAAGCAACTACGCCAAGTCACAATCCATTTCCGCACCAACCGATCACCCTCCTCCTCCTCTGCCTTCTCCTCGCCCCCCTCTCCCTCCTGTCACCAACGACCCTCTCACCGCCCCATCCAAAACATTTTCGACCACCAAGTCTTAAACGCCTTACGTATGGAATCCCGCTACCTCGGAGACAAACGACGAGTGGAAACTTCTACGTTACTCGAACATTTAGCTGCGATGACATATTTGCGTCGTAGGACTATTTCTTTTGAAGTCGATGGTCCGTCGTCATCATCATCATCATCTTCTTCTTCTTCTTCTGAGGCTGAGTCTGGTTTTGCGCATTATTCGACGCATACGTGGGTGCACGAGTTACTCACGAGATTGTTGGAGCGGCCGAGAGTGTTTGCGTGGGGGACTCTGTTGGAGAGTTATCCTTGTTGTGTGTTTTTGAGGGATCGACAGGATCGAGTGGCTTTGTTGGAGCATTTGTGAAAGAGGATGGGGGAAAGGGAAAAAGGAAAAGGAAAAGGAAAAGGAAAAGGAAAAGGAAAAGGAAAAGGAAAAGGAAAAGG
>NW_016017388.1:418754-505578 GCF_000320565.1 Sphaerulina musiva SO2202 | reverse complement strand
AGGAAAAGGAAAAGGAAAAGGAAAAGGAAAAGGAAAAGGAAAAGGAAAAGGAAAAGGAAATAAAATAAAATACTGGGAATTGTTGTTGGATGGGTGGACATTTGCAAAAAGTTGTAAAACAGCAGGAATTGTTTTCAAATGGTAGAGAGAGGGCTGAGTATGTATGGCCGAGTGGACTGCGAATTTCGCGGGCATATTGCTGTAATTGCAGCAGAGTGACAAGACAGCTATATCAGTCCCAAAAGAGTGCAATGGGAAGGAAAGCGGCAGATAGACATGATCCAAAAGAAGCAAAGCGTATAAGTGCCCGAGTATCTACACCTACCTTAGGTGGGCTTCCTGATGGCTTGGTCGTATACGAACAGAAAAACAATGACAGGCTGACTGATAGCGAGGAGCTATCCACCCAAGTAGATAGATAGATACATACCCTACAACAAGCAAGCAAAAATAAACTGGTTGCCGCCAAACTAATGCTTATGCGTACATCCACAACCCAAATCGTTCCTCTCCGCCAACCTCTCCCTCTCCATCCTCGTCATGCCACTCCGCTTCGGTAACAAATCCCTCCCACTCAAATCCCTCTTCTTGACTTCGACATGTCTCTCCCTCTCCCTCCTCACCACATCATTCGCAGAAGTACCTAGACCTCCCCAATACGTCCCCACCTTCTTCTCGCCCGCGGCAATCCCATCCAAAAACGCCGCGAGCCGATACCCCGCCTTTGCAATCTGCAATTCCACCGTAGAAGCCGCAGAGGAATAATACTCGGGAAACAACTCGGTGCCATTATACGTCTCGGGACCGTTGGGAAACACGACGGAACAAATATACGAATTGGAATCTCGCGCCCAGACCATGGCTGTGTCGAGGGGTTGGGAAATATCGATTCCTTGAAGCCACGATGCAGCCAGGGGGGTGTAACATCCGTCATCAATATCTGCAACGAGATCACTTGCCCAGGCGGATGCTTCGGACAGAGTACTGGTAGTATTGGAAGGGATATCGCGGAATTCCTCCGGAATGGCAGTATCCCAGACGGAATGAATGTTGGTGGATTCGTTGGCAAAAGTGACTTTGATGCCGTTGCCGCCTTGTTCCAGACCTTCGTTGTGAAGAGGTTGGGAAATGTCTCCGACGAAATGCACGATCCATCGCAGGGCGTAGTTGACTTGTAAGGCATCTAGCTCGCGAGAAGGGTTTTGGACGCGTTGAGTGTAATTGGCAATGGCGCTGACGATGCAGCCAGAAGAGGCACAGTCGCGTTCGAAATCGACGTTGCAGGATTCGGGAGGGTTGTCGAGGGCGTCGATGTAGTGGAATCCTGCCGAGAATTCTCCTTCGGCCGTGTAGCGGTAGCTGTCGGCCCAGGTGGCGATGTTGGCGAGGTAGGAGGCGGATGTGTCGTTGAGAATGGCTTGGGCCCATTGGGCGGTGTGGTTGGAGACGTAGTGTTGGGCGAGGTAGGCTACGGTTTGATGACCGAGAGATCCCCAAGCGTACGCCCGCGCTGCGAATGTGGCGGCGAGGAGCCCATTCCCATAGGACTTCATCATGCTGGAGCTGAAAGAGTGAGATGGTGAGAATGTCTGACGTCTGACAGAATATCAAACCAAGTACGGTGGCGAAAGATGGAAAGGCTGCAGATATATTAAAGGCACTTGTCCTGCGGTCTCAGGCGATAGCCTATCTCATGCGCACTACATTATCTGCTTGTCCCTTCTGCAGGTACGGTGCCTGGCACTGTTTGAGGACGAGGTTGAAAGTGAACCCTGTTGCCAAGCGGCTGTTTGAGCCAATCATTGGTCCGCCATTGGCGATGTGGTAGTGGAACGCGGCGTTTCTTCCCTTTTGGTCGTGCAGTGATGGATGACCCAGCCTTTCTCCGATGGACGATGCAGGTGGCTGCCTTAGTGGCGATGGAGCACGTGTTGGAACAATCGCTAACATCACAGCAACATCCAAGTGAAGTCAGTGTGTTCAAATATGTCGCACGCTCTCTTTACGCTCTCTCTCCCAGGCTGCCCGACCTCAGATGATTTCAAGCCTTTGAAAGACGCGAATGTTCCGCTCTCCTAAAATTGAATAGGTAATACAAGGCTTCCATGACGAGCATGTATCGAAGCGGCGGTGCGATAGGACTCCTACAGGAATTGTGAAGCCTTCGTAGCTATCGAGGTCAAATGAAAAAACAATAACATTGGACATCTGGGACCCACGAAGAGAGACAGAAGGCCGTGATGTGGAGTCGGAAACTCTTCATGGGAATCATGCTTCGTGGCGCGTCTAGGCATGGCACGCAATGGTTAGTGCCTGCATCGTCGACAGAGATGACCAGGAGCTGCCGCACAATTACTTGAAGTTCCTACCTGATGCTGAGAACATTGCTGGCACACCAGTAGCTGCCTATCTCATTCGTATATGTCTTGTGCGGTTGATCGTCCCGCAGGTCCGGTTTATCGTCTGCTTTAAGCAGGTTCTTCGGAAGTGGGTTGCCGTCCATCGCTGATGACCCATTGTGGCCACATCACAATTAGCGGTCAACATTTGAATGTCGACATCTTCGTCGGCTCGGTTATGGAGATGAAGCTGAGAATGCTGCGTCCAGATGCATGTAGGCGAAATCTTTCGAAGCTACTCGCAACGGCCCTAGAGCAATTCAGACCCACAAATCTAGTGGACTGTGATGACAGCAGCAGAGCGACAGCGCTTCAACATCGATACCGCGCAGAGACATGAAAAGTTGTCCTCGAGCCAAGCAGATTAGCCAGTCTTCAGTAAGCCCTCGACCTTATTCATTGCGGGTCCGCCTGAATGTCCACCAGGAGCTGAGGTCAGAGTACTACTTCTTTCTGCTCACTTCCCGAAAGAGTGTAGCTAGACGCTCTCCTTCTTTCTCGTCTCGCAAGCGCTGCGACAGGAAGCCCTTCAGGTCCGTCCAGAATTCATCTGTCTTCAGTATCTCCGCAGAACTATTCGCGCTCGTTTCCTTTTCCGCTGCTTCGTTCGCTGCAGCTTCACTGTCCGGCGCGCCAGTTTTATTGTCGACGTCCATGGGATCGCCTCTTGATTCTGTAGGAGCTGGCACAGGGGGAGGTGCGAACGCACTGCTCGGAGCGCTCACAGCCGGACTCTGTGCTCGAGGAGTTGGGACACCCCCACCCATGACCATTACACTGAACTCGACATCACTGTCCACTCCGAGATCCTTGAGTGTTTTCAAATCTGCTGTCGGCTTCTTATTGAGCAACAGCTTGATCTTATCCTGCGACAGACTCGTTTGCTGGGCATACTGTGACTTTATCTCATAGATTGTCGAGTCCAAAGCAATGCCCGATAGCGTGACAGTCTCGCCAGTCTTCATAGGCTTTAGTGTGGCAGTGATAGCCTTCGCCTGAGCCTGCTGTGTCGAGGTGGGGCCCGTCTTGCGCGGGAACGGATGTGTCTGCTTGGGCAGAATGAACTACATTTGGTCAGCTTTGCTCTCCTCGATGGGACAGAGCAGACTGTATACATACGGGACTTTGGCTGGGGTACTTTCTTGGGTCGCTGACATGGTCGGCCGAGAGCTTGATGGCTCGCTTGTCGATAGTGGCCAGGAACGACTTGGCGAAGGTGACTTCGCTCATGATGTGCTTCTCGAATCGCGCGAACAGGCTCTCTCTGTTAGAATCGTCCAGGGCCGCGGTAGAGGAGGGTGACGAGATGTAGGTTAGTTGGTGAACCACCTAGGTTGGATGTGTGGGAACAGGAAGCTAAAGTGACGACAGCTCACAGGACATCGGGTTTGGACGGGACCCGGGAGAGCTCGTAGGCAGGAGGTAGTTCTAACCTACGGAGCTTCAGAGTGCGACAGCAGCAAAGGAGAAATCACACCCTCTTCAACTACCAATCCTTTCACCCTCCCTCCACCTCCACCTCCACCACCTCGTCCTCAAAGCCGCGCGCGCAGAGGTGCACCATGCAGTCCCTTCGTCAACCTCTCACTCGCGCCCTGCGGAATGCGCCGGCGGGCCTGACTAAATCTGCTTCTCCTGCCAGCTATGCCACCATCTCCGCCAGCGACGCGCCAGGGAGTCCGACCGGCTACGCAAAGACCGGCCTGAACTTGCGCATCACCAAGGACACCAAGGTCCTCTTCCAGGGCTTCACCGGCAAGCAGGGCACTTTCCACGCACAGCAAGCCATCGAGTACGGCACCAACGTAGTCGGAGGTACCAATCCTAAGAAAGCGGGCAGCACACACCTCGACCGCCCCGTCTTTGCGACGGTCGAAGATGCGAGAAAACAGACGGGCGCCGATGCCAGTGTCATCTTCGTGCCCCCGCCGCTCGCTGCTGCGGGTATCGAGGAGGCTCTCAAGGCCGAGATCCCTCTTGCTGTGTGCATCACTGAGGGCATCCCGCAGCGTGACATGGTGCGGATCACGGATATGCTGAAGACACAGGACAAGACGCGGCTGGTTGGACCCAACTGCCCTGGTATCATCGCTCCCGTGAGTTCATTCTGCGTTTTTTTTAATTCTACTGAAACCCCCATTACTCGTTGCATGATGAGACATTTTACAAAAATCATATGATAGGAAGAGTCTGACCTGCCTTTTGGCCGGATTGATTACATGTATATACATCTGATACAACCTACCCACTGCGATAGCGTCTTCGTACTCCAGTCATCAAGCAAAAGCTGACGAGCGTTCATTACAGGGCCAATGCAAAATGGGTATCATGCCTGGCTTCATCCACAAGCGCGGCCGCATCGGTATCGTCTCTCGCTCGGGCACTCTCACCTACGAAGCCGTCAACCAAACCACGCAAGCAGGCCTCGGCCAATCGCTCGTTGTTGGAATTGGCGGTGACCCATTCTCCGGCACAAACTTCATCGACTGCCTGCGCGTCTTCCTCGCAGACCCAGACACTGATGGAATTATCATGATTGGAGAGATTGGAGGCAGCGCAGAAGAGGATGCTGCAGACTTCTTGAAGCAGTACAACACTGGTGGTAAGGACGGCAGGGGCAAGCCAGTCGTGTCTTTCATCGCTGGTATCTCTGCGCCTCCAGGGAGACGTATGGGCCACGCTGGTGCCATTGTTTCCGGTGGAAAGGGTGGTGCGGACAGCAAGATTTCTGCACTGGAAGGCGCCGGTGTCACTGTGGAGAGGAGTCCTGCAAGCCTGGGCAAGACGCTGAGAGATCAGTTTATCCAGAGAGACCTCTTGTAAGAAACAGAAACATGGGATAGAAACGGAGAGCATGTGCCAAACTAGGTAACGTGGCGCAGGGGCCAGTCGTCTTATCACGGCCGCGAAGATGCGATGTACAGCTTTTCTGTTATGTGATTAAGTAGAGGCGTGTATTGCATGGCATTTTCATTTCCAGACCGCCTTTTTTGGCTGGTCCTTTTTCATTATTTCTCTTCTACGGCGCTGGAGACGAGGCTTATCATTCCCGAGGACCATCGAGAGTCAACGACTTCCCGCCGGCCTGAAATCAACACCTTTGCCAGATCTCGAGACTGCAAGCTCGGAGTCCATGCTTACAATATACCCGAGCTGTATCAAGCCGGCAATCTGACGAGTCCAGGACACAAATTTGGCATCCGAGCTTTGATAGAACAATCACTTGGAGAGATCCCAACTCCGCCGAGCACTATTGCAGATACAATGCTTCCATCCCATCTACCGCACAGCTTCAATATACATAAATGAAGTCCTCATTCAAAAGGTCCGTCACGTCTTTGAAGCCATTGTCCTCTACAATCTCAGCCTCACTCTCGACCACGCCATCTTTACGATCGACACGTTCTGCCTTACTGAGCATGGACTGGTCCACCACGCTGGTACTCTTCCCAAGAGCTTCTCGTCGACGGGCGTGGCGCTTGTTGAGCATCGCAAGGTACAACGTGATCAAGATTCCCAACAAGCCAGTGAGTACGAACAGCACGAGATTCGCCAGCAGTCCTGGGCGATACTTAGGCGCTTGGTCTACGCTGTACAGTTGAGGGCCGACAATGTTTCCTGTGCACATGCCACTGAACATGACTGCAGAGGTACATTTGCGTTTGGTATCGCCTGCAGTATTCTGCACATGCCTAGCGTGACGAGTTAGCGACGAATCGTATTTCGACAGGTCGTATGCCTGAGACTGTGCTTACCAAGCGTATACTAATGGCGTGATACATGCCAAACAGGAAACCAAGTAGTATCCAAAGAGAAGGACCACCTTTTGATCACGAGGTACCGTCAGCATGATGACACAGCCGATAACTGGGAGGATCGAAATCAAGGAGATCACGAGTCCCTTCCGCTTCCACTTGTTAGCCAGAGCGGCAGATCCGATGATAGCCAGCACCTGGATGACTCCGAATGGGATGTTGAAGAGGATCGCACTGAACGAGGAATATCCGAAGTCCTTGACAATCAGAGATCCAAACGTTCCTATTCCACCCGAAGGAACTGAGATGGAAAAGATGAGCAGGAACCAGAGATACGTCTTCACATCGGTTGCGGTCTCCATGACATGGCTCATCTTCCAGTCACGACTTGCGATACCCTGCTGATTAGCCCGGAGACGGCGAGTCGCAACGATCTTCTCTCGTTGCGTCAGATACTTTGCGTCCATCGGTGAGTCCGGCATCAGCCACAGGACGAGGACGCCCCAAACCACCGTCAGGAGGCCGCAAAACATGAATATGATCTGATAGCGGCGTAGCGAGCTGCTGTGAATGTGGCCCAAGCCAAAAGTGATCAGACTGCCGAAGATTGAAGTGACTCCATTCATCGCATTCCAGTACGAGTTTCGCAGGGTTTGCTCTCGACGACGCCACCACATCTGTGTAACCACTACGCAGATGGGTGCAATGAAGGCTTCGAACGAACCGAGCAGAAATCGCAATGCGGCCAGTGACTTGAAACCCGTGCACGCAGCCATCAACGTCTCCGCGATGCCCCAGCAAATGACTGCGCAACCAAGCACTTTACCAGTTGGTAGCTTGACCAGCAAAAATGCTACGAGGGGCTGCATGCTCAACTGCGCAAAGTACAGAATGCTTCCCAGCCATGAGTACTGTTTGCCTTTGAGGCCCGCTTCCTTCACCAGTCCGAAAATGGAGACGTATGACAACGAGCTTTTGTCGAGTTGTTGGAAGAAATAGGCCCCGAGGATGAGTGGCAGGACTCGCCGATCGATTCTGCGAAGGACGTGCGCTTCTTCTGCCTCATCAAACTCCACACTTCCACTGTCTGCGGCGATCAAGAACTCGACAGCTTTGTCTTTCTTGGCATCACTGGGGGTGGTGTCTGCGACGGCGACTTCTTGAAATATCGTATCTTGCTTGGACGTATCGACTGCTTTCGTCGTGGTCGCCATGGTGGCCTCGTGCGTCGGAGGGCGCTTGTACCTCTGGAGCGGGCGACAGACATGATCACACGGAGCTTTATAAGAGACCCTATTATTATGTCTGTCAGCGAGATGGTTGGCCCCTGTTCCTTGTTCACCAGGCTGTAGAACTTTAGAAAAGATGCGGAGAAGTAGAACTAGCAACCAACCCCAGACTTCAATTTGATATGCCGACTGCTTACCGACCCAATGCTGCACCGGTTGCTTGGGCTTGCTCTTGAAGTTAATCCGCTTCGCTGCATTCTAGCCCGAGCACTTGGGGGTCGCTACTGATGACTGTACAACAGGCCTGCTATACCCTCGCTACATCACCCGACGAACACGGATCATCATTCATTTGTGGTCCAGAAGACTAGTCTTGACTGAAGAACGCTCAGTTATTGCACTACGATACAAAAGCAACACGTCGTCTCTGAGGAGGTAACATCAAGCTCTCTGGGTAAAAGCTTAGCCACCATCGTCAGATCCGCAGATCGAGCAATGGGTTCGACAGAGAGGAAGAGGCGATATGCCCTCATTGGCACTGGAGGTCGTGCTTCCTTTTACTATCTCAGCATCGCCACCACCTATGGCACCACAGCTGAGCTGGTTGCTTTTCTGGACACCAACCAGACGCGAATGCAGTACGCCAATACTCGATTAGCCCAGGTCTCACACCATCCCCTTCCGACCTATCTGCCGAGCGACTTCAAGCGGATGGTAGAGGAAACGAAACCGGACGAGCTCATCATTACCACCATCGATAGTACGCATTGCCACTACATCCAGCTGGCACATTCGTACGGACTCGACGTGATTACGGAGAAGCCCATGACGATTGACATTCCCTCCATTGAAAAAATCTTTTCCTCAGTCGAGAGTACGCAACGCCGGGTTCGCGTCACATTCAACTACCGCTACGCTCCCCACAACACCGCCGTCTGGCAAACCTTACAATCCGGCGCCATCGGATCCATCCACGCCATCCACTTCGAATGGATGCTCAACACCTCTCACGGAGCAGACTACTTCCGCCGCTGGCACCGCGACCGCGCCAACAGCGGAACCTTGCTCGTCCACAAATCCACGCACCATTTCGATCTCATCAACTACTGGCTCCAATCTCGCCCTCAAACTGTCTTTGCCATGGGATCTCTCCAATTCTACGGCCAATCCAACGCTGCCAAACGCGGCATCACAAATTTTTACACTCGCGCGCACGGCGCAGAATTCGCTCAACAGGATCCTTTTGCTTTGGATTTGTCGGCAAATCCTACACTCAAAGCACTCTATCTCGACGCGGAGCACGAAGATGGATATTTTCGCGATCAGAGCGTGTTTGGCCAAGGGATCAATATCGACGATACCATGAGTGTTCTCGTGCGCTATCGCAATGGTGCACAATTGACGTATAGTCTCACCGCGTATTCCCCCCTCGAAGGATTTCGCGTGAGTTTTACGGGGAGTAAAGGTCGGTTGGATTTGGAGGTGATTGAAAGGAGTTATATTAATTCTGGTGGCGAGCAAAGTTTGGAAGGAGCTTTGGAGTCGAGATCGTTGATTTTACGGCCGCAGTTTGGGAAACCCGAGGCTATAGTTATCCCTGAGGCTGCGGGGGGTCATGGAGGTGGTGATCCGGAGTTGTTGAATGATATTTTTGGGACTCCGGGTGAGGATGTGTATCGGAGGCGTGCGTCGCATGTGGAGGGGGCGTTGTCGATTTTGACGGGTATTGCGGCGACGAAGTCGATTGAGACGGGTTTGCCTGTGGATGTGGATAGTTTGATAGAGGTGTAGAGAGAGAGAGAGAGAGAGAGAGAGAGAGAGAGAGGACAGTTGTGATAAATGTGCGAGTCAACAGAAAGAAGAATAGCCGCTCGGCTATATCTATATACAAAAGAGAGATTGTGACTTCCGATATGCACAAAGCAAGGCGCTTAGCGATCCCATTCGCTCCGAGCATAAGGTATAGAGGATTCACCGGGAAGCAATTCACACTATTCTTTTCGAAGTGACAGGCTCAGGTTACTCAACCCTCCAACCCGACTGCTGCACTACCTGTACCCAGGTAGTCAACCACTATCCATCCCGTCAAGAACGAATGACCGACGGCAGTCCTTTGCTAACGACGATGACAATGATGCTTAGCGATGAAAAACAGCAGCACCATCAGCAACTTCGCATTTAGAACCATTCTCCAAATTGAACGGCGCCATCATACATTGCCCGATTGCTCTGTTCAGACGAGCTTCTTATAATTTCCGAGGCCACATGCTCGACTGGTCAATATACGCGCCGAGATTCCTTTCCAATCTGTAGTGTACACCGTTCAATGTCTTGGTCATGGTAGGCGTTTGTGAATTCCGATTAGCCCGCCAGCGCTGCTTGATCAATAAGTATGTTGGATCCTACATGTCTGCAACGGGTTGCTGCATTTGGCTGCCCAGCTACATCATCAGAGCAAGGTATGCATCATTGTCCAGGTGGTGTTAGTTCGGCGCCTTCATACAGCTAAGCAAGAATAGTTAATAGCACCGTCGGCTGCAGCTTCCCTGCACCAACCACAGAATCCATGTGAAACGTCCAGCTGTTTCGCCAATCATATCGAAGATGATGGTAAGCAGTTCACGTATTGCGAACAAGACACCTGCTGACCACTTCGGTCACCTTGAAAGCAGAATATCCTTTAATATGCAGTTTGTAGAGTGTCCTGTCAATACATTCCACTGCTGCAAACAAACTCACACTGCAGCGCAACGTCGGCAACCACACTTACCTTAAGTATTCGACACCATCACCTCACTCATTTCTTTGCGCGACTCCATATAAAGATGCTTTCTGTTCGATCAACTCTCCACCTCACGTGCCGCCGCTCATATGCAAATCTCCCACGCAGCACTTTGAGCAAAACTCGACAAGATCGAATAGGTGCTGCCGCTGCTACGATATACTGGTGCACAGTTGTGGGAGCTCCTCTCGGGACTGCTTTCTGTGTGAGCCAACGTGCGAGGACGGACCAGAAACTGGCGAGTTTGTAAGTTCAGTCCTTCATACCCAGTCACAAAATTTCCAAAGCCTACCACCTTGAACGCAGTGTCTGACCTTCTGTAGCCGCCCACTGAGCTTCCGCGATTGCCTGCCCGGGTCAAGTCTCGATGATTATGCTGGGGCGTACATGCGGCTGGGGAGATGAAGAGGAGTTCGGGACTGTAACAAGAACAGAAGGTATACACTACCTAGCACAGGACTGGGTTTGGTATCGGCATGGCGTTCGTGGCTGTTATCGGGATCATTCCGAAGAGAGGAGTTGTATTGATAACGCAGCGGGAGCAGTCATCCTGCCAATGCTCTCCAGGCCGATTGAAATGACGAGGTGTTACCCCATCGGCTGTATCGTACAGTTTGTATCGTATACTCCAGTCTATGCATCGTCTTCACCATGCTCTTTCTACCCCATGCTCCATCGCTATGCTGTGATCATTCCATCGTCTGAAGCGAGGCGACAGCCTTCACCCAAAATATGCACATCAACTGAATCGATCCCCTTTCCGACTCCGAAACGGCTCTTTCGCTTCATATCTGCTTTCATGATTGTCCACGTGTCCGGTTGGCGCAGGATCGTTCCCGCCTTCTACACTGGGACTGGGCCGATCGCTCGGTGATATCCTATCCCCTGGGGCAGTGCTACTCAGAGCCTTGTTGCGCATGACTTGTTCCTGCGCTCGTAATCGCTCGGCCTGTTGTCTGGATTTCTCGATAGCTGCGGCTCGTTCGTCGCGGTCCTTGTTAATCTGTCGTTTCGCGAAATAGTAAGAGCCACCGCCAGCGACGATCAATGCTCCCCAGCCATAGAATGTGGAGCGGATCTATTCGGATTTAGTGGTGAAGGCAGTGAAGGAAGAGGCGCGATCATACTGTGTTCATGGTTGCAAGAGGGAGCGTATCGATACGACAGACGACTCGAAGTGGTTTCTGAATCAAATCTGGCGTCGTATGTAGGCAGGGCAGGCTGCAGGTCCTGACTATGTAGAGTATCGGATGATGGTCGCCGGCCTTCTCGCCGACTCTGGAAGTGAGCGGGATTGCCCTAGCTTCGCCGATATAAGGTTTCTCGGTAAGCATGTGACTAGTGCACATCCCCGTGGCTGAGGGCCTGAGGCTGAGGCGGCCCTTGTCCATTGATGACTTCTCCCACTCTTCCACTTCTATCTCCCCCCTCCACCAGCATCGCGGCGACGTCTGTCTTTGTACTACCAGCGCCCACCACACACTACCCACGATGCCGCCGAAGCGTAAGGCCACGGCCGCAGATGGACGAGCGAAAAAGAGAGTCGCCTCTGGTGCGGGCACGCCGGTTTCCCTGGTCAGCGACGATGACTACGACGAGAGCGACGATTTTGATGAGGAGGTGGAGCGACAGGCAGCGCCCGAATATGACAGTGAGTGGTCATCATGCACCTCCCACTGTCTGCATGTATTCGGGATGCTGAACATGTGAAATGCAGAGGTTGTAAAGAGATACCAGCCTGCCACATACCAGAAACCTACCACCTCGCACGGCGACGTCGCAAGTCATCTGTTCAAGGCCGGGCGCGACTTCTTTAACGAACCGCTGAAACCTGATCATCATTTGCGCCCATTATGGATCGAACCCAAGAACGGGAAAGTAGTCCTCGAGACGTTTGCGCCTAACTTCAAGCAGGCCCAGAACTTTCTGATCAACATTGCCGAGCCGCAAAGTCGGACGACGAACATGCACGAGTATACCATCAGTCCCCACAGTTTGTTCGCCGCTGTATCTGTAGGCCTGACCGAAAAAGACATTATCCGTGATCTTGAGCTCTTCTCGAAGACGAAAGTGCCCGCGAATATCATTGACTTCGTCCACGAGGTGACGCAATCGTTTGGTAAGGTAAGGCTAGTGCTCAAGCACAACAAGTACTTCATCGAGAGCAACGATGCGTTGGTGCTTCAAACGCTGTTGCGTGACCCCATTATCGCTGGAACTCGCGTCGAAGAGACAGAAGAGCTAGTTACGGAAAAGGCGGCGCAAAAACGGGATCTCATCATCTCAGGCACAGCCGAAGCAAGAGCGGACAGAGAAGCATTAGCACAGGCTGCTACAGTACAGAAGCGGGGTGACGATGACGAGTCGGACGATGAGTTTGGTGGCCGTGAAGCCGAGAAGACTATGACTGAGTTTCTGCGTGAGGAAGAAGACGACGAAGACACAGATCTGGTACACTCCTTTGAAATCGACGGAAACAAGATCCAGCTAGTGCAGGAGCATTGCAACGTTCGGCTTAATTTGCCACTCACAGAAGAATACGACTTCCGGGCAGACGACATCAACGCGACCCTTGATATCGATCTACGGCCAAATGTGCAGATCAGATATTACCAGGAGCACGCCCTCAGCAAGATGTTTGGCAATGGGCGAGCCAGAAGTGGTATCATTGTCCTTCCTTGTGGCGCTGGTAAGACGTTAGTCGGCATCACAGCAGCCTGCACGGTGAAGAAGAGCGCCATCGTCCTCTGCACGTCTGCCATGAGTGCGGTGCAATGGAAGGAGGAGTTCAAGAAGTGGTCTAATATCAATCCGGACGACATCGCAATCTTTACCAGTGGTGAGAAGGACATTCTGAATTTGTCCAAGAAGGCCGGTGTGATCATATGCACCTACAGTATGGTGACGCAAAATACTCGACGCGCACACGACAGCAAAAAAGTCATGGACTTCATCACGTCTCGAGAGTGGGGCCTCATGGTTCTCGACGAAGTGCATGTCGTTCCCGCTGAGATGTTCCGACGAGTGACGGAACGTATCAAGACGCACTCGAAGCTTGGTCTCACTGCGACATTGCTGCGAGAAGATGACAAGATCAAGGATCTCAACTTCCTCATTGGGCCCAAACTGTACGAGGCCAACTGGCTGCAGCTCAGCGAAGAGGGCCACATTGCACGCGTTCAGTGCGCAGAAGTTTGGTGTCCCATGACCACCGAGTTCTACAAGGAGTATCTCGACGCCAAAACCACGAACAAGCGCAGTTTGCTTTCGACAATGAATCCTCGCAAATACCAAGCATGCCAATTCCTGATTGACTTCCACGAGAAGCGAGGTGACAAGGTCATCGTCTTTTCCGACAATGTCTATGCGCTGCAGAAATATGCCACCGGACTGACCAAGCCATACATCTATGGAGACACATCGCAACGAGAGCGAGAAATTGTGCTCCAGAACTTTCAACAAAACGATGCTGTCTCTTCCATCTTTCTTTCCAAGATTGGTGACACCTCCCTCGATCTGCCTGAAGCGACTTGCCTCATTCAAATCTCATCACACTACGGCTCTCGACGTCAGGAAGCACAGCGCCTGGGGCGTATTCTCCGAGCAAAGCGCCGTAACGACGAGGGGTTCAATGCATTTTTCTACTCCTTAGTCAGCAAAGACACCAACGAAATGTACTACTCATCCAAGCGGCAAGCCTTCCTGGTCGATCAAGGCTACGCGTTCAAGGTCATCACGCATCTCAATGGCATTGAAAAGATGCCTAACCTGGCGTTCAATACGCAGCAGGAAAGGATGACGTTGCTAACTGACGTTCTCCTGCAGTCTGAGACTGCTGGTGATGTGGAAGACATTCAGGATGACCTATTCAGTGATCGGAATGTGTCTCGATCCAAGAAGAAGGGCAGTGGAGTCCGGAGGCAGGCTGGTACTTTGTCCTCGCTTGCTGGAGCTGACAACATGGCGTACATGGAGCATGAGAGGGGCAAGAACCCCAACAAAGCTCTTGCGAAGCCAAGGAACCAGTTCTTCAAAAAGAACGCTGCTGCAGCGCAGCGCAGAGCTAAAGCCCAGAAAGAACTCAACAATTATGACGATTAAGGTAGACATGGGTTTCAGCAGCACCTCTACACCCGACACCGTCATGGACAGGCGTATGGCCACAAGCAGTTCTTTTCACAGTTTTCGTTCCGCCTCACTGAGGTGGGCGCCAGATACCTAACGACACACATGATCTGATCAAGCGATTTCTGCCACATTTGGTAGGACATGTACCTATACGAAAGACTTTATGTATCTTTTATATCGAGCACAACAACATCGTCTTTGTATGCAGTATTAGTAAGCGAATGATGCCTTTGTCCCGATGCATTTTGGCTTGTTGCCTCCCTACTTCCGACCTTTTCCTTCCGACGCACGCTTCCATACTTCCATCGCGAATACGCCCGCCATCAACCGACTGAATATTCCGTGTATTGCAATTTATATGGATTGGCCAAGCTTGAATCAACGATGACGGACGAGACCAGCGAGGCCGACGGAAGAAGCACGCCACACGCTCCGCGGCCGGAGAAGCGGCGACGCATTGAACGTGTCGTCGCGGCATGTGATCTCTGCAAAGCACGGAAGGTGAAGTGTGATGGCGAGCTTCCGTGTGCGTACTGCCAGCGGAAGAAACGTGCTGATACTTGCATCTTCACTGCCCCGAAGCAAAGGTCACATGCAAAATCAGCAGGCAACACGCCGACTGTTTCCGGACCGCACCAGAGCTTCATTGGACCTCTCCGACATGCCTCGTCGTCTGGGCAAGCAGGCTCGTTGGCGCATGTGGACGAGCCCGATGACTGTGATGCGAGCACGGATGTTGCCCGCAGGAGACGAACGTATAGTGCTGGTGCTGAACGCAGACCGCGTACTTCGGATGGCGTGGGCGAGTTTGGCGCTTCGCTCTCACGTACGGACAGTCGGGAGGACCATCAGAATGACACGGCTGTACCATTAGAAGGTCGCATTCTTCGGGATGCACAGGGCAAGGTCATCTTCATCGGCGATTGCGCGCCTCTTTCGTTCTTGCAAACCGTAAGACACCTGATAGCATCTGAGGTGGACGTCGAAGGCCTGGCAGTGGCTGCATCCCGTGACTCGATTATCGAGGTAGCCAAGACCAAAAAGGCAGATGGTCCTACGAGTCTTATTGTAGACGTGCGTAATGTGGAAATGCTGGTCGGGGAGTACGTGGTTGCAGTCAGTGGTCTGGCAGACCTATTCGAGCACACACAGCTGCTGCACGAAGTGAAGGCATGGGCCAGTGGCTTCACATCACACCAGAATGGTACGTTGATGCAGTGCCTATTCCACAAACATGATCGACAACAAGACGACTTCGCGTACTCGACTCTTGCAAAGGCTAACGGGCGTTCAGTCACATCTGCTGTACACTATCTCATCCTAGCCATTGGCGCACAGCAAAGTAACGAGGTTCAAGCAGAGTCTTGGTTTGAGCATGCCAAAGATGTGCTACTCAAACACCTCACTACCAGTATGACCCTCTCCACGGTACAAGGCTTCACTCTTGTTGCTGTCTATATGCTTCGCGCATTTCAGCCCAACGGCGCGTACCTGTACTTCTCACTCGCCGCAAGAACAGTAAGTAGAATATCATTGGGAGCCATTCTGTGTCTCCCATCAACGTCTGAGCGACGTTTCCAGCAGCAACGTCCAATGAAACCTGTTCAAACGTGAGAAGATATTACTTACATGCAATCTGTTACTCCTAGGCATACGCCATTGGCCTGCACCGCACAGAGGTCAATGCTACTTATGGTGCAGCTGTTCGAGACACAAGAGATCGAATCTGGAAAAGCTTGAGAGTGGTGGATATGCTCATCAGTAACTTGCTGGGGAGACCTCCATCAACCTCAGACGTGGATTGCACAGTCAAATATGGCAAGCACGGCGTAGCTGAAGTCTCCTTTGGACATTCACTGCACATCATTGATGCAAGTGTACAGATCTTCATGATCATCGAACGTGTGGTAGTCGAGGTATATTCACGAAAACGAATATCACTTCGCATCGCGAGCTATGTCTCGCATCAGCTCAAAGGGTGGGCATCGATCTGGCTGCGCTTCTTATCAGACAGAACCGCGGCATCGCCATTCTCGACTGGTAAGTTGTTGCAGTGCATTGCCCCTTTTCCCCTTTGTCTCGTCAAGCTCAGTTGAAAGGTCCGACAACCTTGATCACCGACTCAACTGGGACATATGCGCTCCAGAATGCTTGCTCACCTTTAGCATTCTCAGGTGTGGGCGATCAAGATACTTTCTCACGAGAAGTCGTCGTTGGCGCCTGCTCGACATTATGTTCGTACTACTATGGCATCATGTTACTCACCAGACCATTCTTGATTTACGAGCTATACGAGTACATGGGCGCATCACTCAAGGCGCCGGGCACACACAACGAACACCAGGAGAAGCGCAAATACGCCGATGCCGCTCTTGATGCCGCTACGTCCTTTGTGGAGACGTTGGAGGTTGTTCTCAAGTCGAATCATATGCCTCAAAGGATGCCACTGGTGGTGTAAGTATGAGATGCCCACTGTCACTCACAGCACTGATTCCTCGTAGATCCTGGCTTTTCACCACCTCACTTGTGCTTGCCGTTGGTATTCTGGGACGTTCTGGTACGGCTTTTGAAGACCACTGCCGAGCCTCGATAGCATGTCTGGACTATTTTGCAGAAGTTGATCCACATGCCCGGCAGTATTCCCTTGTCGTTCAAGCATTGCTCAAGACTACGACGACCCATGTCAAGGCTCGTGAACTTCGTCTTCGCAGTCAGAGAAAGCAAGCATCATCACAGTTGTTCGGCTTACTGCCCCTGGACAACGAGATACCAGCAGCACAGCAATCGCAGCTCGATCAGGATGCATCAGATGCTCTCGATCGTCGCCCTTCTACTATTGGCGCTCTCGAGTAAGTCACCCTTGTTGACCCCGTTCTTTGGCCGTATGATCATGTCTTAGCGTATGACGTTACAGCATAGAGGCGGATGTCACAAGGAAGACCAGCCATGTTCATCAGTATCGTGATTTGAAGAGTCATTTGCTGACGTTCTATAGAAACTCTCATGGACAGGATGCTTCGACTGAAACGGCGATACCTGACTGGACCATCTATGATGCCGACTTCTTCGCCCTGCCCTGGCTCAATGAGAGCGATCAAGGCCTGCAAGACTTTCTGCAGCCTGGAAGACATACCTTGGACGGCGAGAATCTGGCCGATATACCTCTGTTTCCCATGTATGATCAGATGGGCGGAAGTTTCATGTGATCGAAACAGCGGCGCCTCAACACTCAGGGGCGGCACTTGCACAACGCTGGCCTCGACGGGCATGTCATGTCGGCCAGTGAACCTTTCGTAGCGGTGAATGATGCTCTGCGGCCTCGCTCTTCTCACCTAGCGACTGTAGCCTCTCTGGTCTCGTCCCTCGAAGTCCTCAAGAACGGGATCAGCTTTGTCCCACCTGTACCCACCAAATCTTTCGTCATCGGCTCTGCAGATGCCAGGGTCGTTGATGTCGAAGCGATGTCTCGTCGGATAATGCAGCCTTCTGGCTTCGGCTGACGACTTGGTATGATGATGTATCTGGTCACCAAGGCAATGTGTGTGTTGCGAAACTCGCTCAGACTCGAGACTGCTTCATTGTATGCACGGATCAAATCACTGTTTCCTCGCGACTCATCCAGCCCGTTGACATAGTCGCGGATGTTGGCAATGCTCTCGATATCGTCCAGAAAGCGCGCATGGGGACCCGGCATGTATTGTCGCATCTCGTCATGGAAGCCGTTACATCGGTCGTGGTTGATCTGCAGTACCGCATCGAAGAACTGGAGCAGGGAGCTCTGTCCATTGCTTCCCCCGCGGTACTTTCTCCACGATCCTTTCCCTTCGCCTTCATCATAGAAGACCCCATTGGGCAGACCGGCCGTTTCCATATTCATGCTCCCCGCCAGAAAGGGACGAATGTGATGGTAGAAGACCTGTGGATGACATCGATCATCCATCCGCTCAAGCAGTTTGCCGATATCAGTCATACTCTGTTTGAAGTACGTCAAACTTTCCACAATGGTCGCATTATCCTTGCGCTCGACCGCTTCCATGGCTGCCAGCATGGCGTGAATGAGTGGTCCTGCGCGCGCTTCCATGGCATTCGAGATGATGAGAAACCACGATTCATCATCTGTCCCCGTTGCGGTATGCAGCGCGATCAGATTACTCGGTTCCGTGAGATCGATGGCTCGCCCACTACATTCGTTCAATGGTCGCCAATTCCAGAGGTTCAGCGCCGCGTAGGTCGCGATGGGTGGGACTTGTAGATGTTCTGCTGTCGCGAGAAATGGGATCGAAATCTGTGGTGGGAGACGCTGTACAGAGCAAAAAAAGCAACGCACTGTTAGCAAAAAAAGAATCTTTTGAATAATTTATTCTTTCTTTCTTTCTTTCTTTCTGACTTACCTCCTCCGGCTCCGGTCCCGCCCAAATGTACGCCTGCGCCACGACCGCCAGCAACGAATACGCTCGCTGCCATTCCGCTTCCGACGCGAGATGTTCCGTCGAGAGAATCGGAGTGCTGTCGTTGACCACTTGGCGGATTTTCTGCTCTGCAATCAAGCTCGAAATTTGTGAGATGAGAATTTCCCATGGTTCGTAGTACTTGTGCGGAAGATGGCTGAGAGGTGTCGTTTCTGGGAGGAAGCCGTTGGAGGAAATGTTGTACGAAGCCAGGGCGGCCAGGGAGGGGAGGAGGGGGACTCGAGAGGGGGACATGATGTGTGGTTGGGTGGGTGTGGTTTGTTGATGGGTGGTGGATGGTGGATGTTGTAAGGAGTGAGAGAGGTAGGTAGGTGTTGGAGAGACAGATGTGTTTTTTCCTGCTAAAGGTGGTGTATGTAGAAGAAACAAAACAGTAGGGGGATTGGTTACCTTGGGAGTCAATCGGTCAGGTTATCACTATGGAAACTAAGATACTTGTCACTGGATCCACTTTTTTTTCGCAAGTGAAGGCAGACTTGTGCAATAATTTACATTCACTCATCATCATATTTTTTTTCTTCAGCAAGGGGAGATTTTTTGGTGGTGGGTTGGTATCAAAGAAAGGGGGGAGGGCGGATGCTGGTCAGGTTCCGACGGGAGGTCTATGTTCCGTCAAATGGATGTTCCGATGCTCTACTTCCGATGATTTGACCAATGATACCTCCTACATGGCCGCTTTGTCGGAAGCAGATGCCCTTATCACCTTCCTTGTCGGTCATTCACTTCATCGTCTTATGATGATTTTCATCATCATCGGAAGCGGAGACAAGTGAAGTGTGTGCATAAGTGAAAAGTGGAGGGCGACATTGATTTTTTGATTCTACTCATCTCACCATCATCAATCACACCCCTTTTCCACCAGTCTCGACCATCATACACCGACAAGGCCAAGACCAGCATCCATCATGGACGCCACCCACGCCGTGAATCTTCTTCGTCGAGGGGAGAAGCCCGAATGGCCAGCCAATGCCGACTCTCTGGAATTCGCCAACTCTCTAGACAACCACAAAGATATCCTCCCGACTTTCCGCAATGACTTTGTCATTCCCACCAAAGCACAGCTGAAACGCAAAACTCTGGCCGACGACGACCAGACAGCGGCCATCGCATCCTCGGTCGACGATGAAGCCATCTACTTTTGCGGTAACTCGCTCGGTCTCCAGCCCAAAGCCATGTCGGAATATTTGGCTTCATATCTCAAGACGTGGGGCTCCATTGCCGTCGGCGGCCACTTCACTCGGCTCGAAGAGTCGCCTCTCGTCGCCTACCAAGACATGGCAGCGGACTGCTCACGCAAAATGGCACCCGTCGTCGGCGCCGCACCCGAGGAAGTGGTGGCGATGAATACGCTCACAGTCAACCTCCATCTCATGATGGCAGCCTTCTACCATCCCTCCGGCACCAAAACCAAAATCTTGAACGAATGGCGTCCCTTTCCCAGCGATTGGTATGCCATCGAAAGCCAAATCGCATGGCACGGTTTAGATCCCCAAGAGCACATGGTGCTCGTCGAACCCGACGCCGGAAGCTATATTCTCTCCACCGAGAAAATTTGCCAAACCATCGACGAGCATGCCCACGAACTCGCTCTGATTCTTCTTCCTGGAATTCAATACTTCTCCGGCCAATTGCTCGACATCCCCACCATTACCGCGCACGCCCACAAACACGGCATCACCATCGGCTGGGATCTCGCCCACGCCGCGGGAAACGTCGAACTCCACTTACACGACTGGGACGTCGATTTCGCATGTTGGTGTACATACAAATACATGAATTCCGGCGCGGGAGCCATCGCAGGTGCATTTGTGCATGCCAAACACGGCGACAATAGCAACTTTGACACAAACAAAAACCAAAACCAAAAAATTACCGCCCTGAAAGGCTGGTACGGCCATGACAAATCCAGCAGATTTCTCATGGATAACAAATTCGTCGCGACACCTGGCGCGCAAGGTTTTCAACTCTCTAATCCTTCCATTGTGGATTTGACCTGCTTATCGGCTGCACTGAGTGTGTTTGAAAAAACTTCCATGAATGCTTTGCGCGACAAATCGCTCTTGTTGACGGCGTATGCGGAGATTTTACTGGGTCGCATCGCGGAACGGAATTCTCTTACTACTACCATTCTCTCTGGAGAAGGAAGAGGAGAAGAACAAACAACAAAAACTTCATCACCGTTCGAAATTATTACCCCTTCTCATCCTCTGCAACGCGGAACGCAACTCAGCGTTCTTTTTCAAGAAGATTTGATGGAGTCGATTTCTGCGGCGTTGGAAGCGAATGGGGTGATTTGCGATAAACGTAAACCTGGTTGTATTAGGGTTGCGCCTGTGCCACTGTATAATACTTTTGGGGATGTGGTTAGGTTTATGAGGGTTGTGGAGGGCGCTTTGAGGGGGCAGTTACAACAACAACAAGAACAAGAACAGGAGAAGGGGATGGAGGAGATTAGTGGTGGTGTTGAGGCGAGGTTGTGATTATATTCTTTAATTTGGAGGGGAGGGGGAATGATGGTTGCGATGAGAGAGGAAACACAGGACTTGGTCGTGAAAAAATGCATAGCGTTAGTACTTTTTTTTTATCTTTTTTTATTTCGGAGGATATACTTATGGGATTCGATTACAGGTCCTTTTTCGAATATGAAGCCCTGCTACACTCCAGTATTTCAAGAGCGTTTCATCACGTAGGAAACAGGACAGGAACAAGTAATTCGTCTCATCCATCATATTCATTCGACCCATGAACATCAAGCTCACGGCCTATGTATGCTGAGACTCACTCAAATATATACCAACTGGTATGCCCGACAACAACAACAATTTTACTTTTTTTCTCTCCGTCTCAACTCACTCACACTACAGAGCAAGGAAGTCCCCCCTGTTCTGTTCTAGTCTTATCATCTCCCCTATACAACAAGGACATTTACCAGTTGTTATCACCAAAGTGCTCCTGCAAATCACGAGGAGGACCCTGCTGACTCGGATCATACTGATCGTTCCCACCATAATGCGAGTCATACAACTGCTCGGCCTGACGTTTAGCCTGGTGCTTGGCCTTTTCCCGATCAATGTAGTCTGCTCCCTTGGTCTCGGCGAGACGATCGACTTCGCCGCCTGCGAAACCCGCGAGGAGCTCTTTGGCGAATTGGTGTGAGACGGGCTTGCCTGTTTGGAAAAAGAAGGTGAAGGTGAGTTGGTTTGTTGTTGGCGACGATGAATGGGGGAGGGGGAAAGTTGTTTCTTACCCTCTTTGCGTTGGCGGTCTTCGAACATTTTCATCGCCATGAAACTGGCTCCGCCGGCGAGGATTTCGTGGGAGAGCTCGGCTTTGTTGTCGTTGTTCTCGACCTGCGAGTATTGGTCACGAGCTTCGCCTGGGGGGAGTGTGTCAGTGGATGAATGGATGGATGTGGAGGGGTTGTTCGAGAGGGAGTGGTGATTGCGTACCGAATCCGAACATGGTGAGATTGGTGATGTGTGTGGTAGTTGGTGGTGAGGAGTGATGGTTTGGTGGATGGAGGATTGATTGACTGTTGATGAGAAGAAGAAGAAGAAGAAGAAGTTGCGCGGAAGAGAAGGGTTTTTGTGGCTGAGGAGCTGACGTGTGCGGGGGGTGACGTGAATAATGCCTCAAGCACATCCATGCCTTGCCTCAACCTGTTGGAGGGGGAGAGACATTTGGTGAAACTGGCAACTGAGGCCAATGTCATGTCAGCTCTGGATCGGCTTTCCCTCCTACCTTTACCGGGGGGGGGGGGCACTTCGTCATCCAGAAACAAGCTTTCTGTCTAGACCAAGCTTTGTGCCAAGAAATGCTTGATTCACTTGCCGTCGGGTGAGGTGTGGCTGTCACGTGACTAGCAACTCTCCCTGTTTTCCCCCTTCACCTCGTCACACTACCTCCTACTCTTCACTTCCGTCTTCCCTATACCGTCCATAGTAAGAGGACATAGTCGTGAAAATGGGCCGCCTTCCCACCACCGACGACTTTCCCCCCAAGGTCCACGTTAACATTGTCCCTCGTAAGTAGTACTACATGTAGCGGTGACACACACATCTCGGCAAGACCACCCACGCATTCATTCCATCTCTTTCCTCCATCTCTATTCTCAAAAAAGAAAAAAAAAACTCCCTCGAGAACTGCTAACCACCGATCCCCCATCATCCTTTTCCCCCGAAATATCCAGCCCCATCCAGCGATGCCCCCACCAACATTCTCATCCTCCTCCACGGCCTCGGAGACACCAACGCCTCCTTCACCCAGCTAGCCTCCCAAATGCAACTCCCAGAAACCTGCTGCATTTCCCTCCGCGGTCCTCAACCCCTCCTCGACCTCGGCGGGTTCCATTTCGGCGACGACATCCTCTTCTCCACCACTTCCCCCCATGGCAGCGACAGCGACGGTGGAGGCATTGACATGGATAGCGGATTCAGCCAAATTTCCTCTTTAATCTCCCTCATTATCCACGAAGTCCTCATTACAAAATGTCAATTCCGCCTTCGAGAGATTTTTCTTTTTGGGTTTGGTCAAGGTGGAATGGCTGCGCTGAGTACCGCTGTTGCTATCGATGGAGCACATGTGGCTAAAGACCCGCTGCTGGTGGAATTGGGAGGTGTGATTAGTATTGGAGCGGGTCTTGCGGCGGAAACTCCGGCGGAGTTGGATCCGAAGTGTAGGACGCCCGTCTTGGTGTGTGCGGGCTCGGCGGATGGGGGATCGGTGGTGACGAGGGGAACGGAGGAGAAGTTGCGGAGGGTGTTTGGGTTTGTGGAGGTGAGGAGGTGGAGGAGGGCGGGGGATGGGATGCCTCGGGACCGGGAGGAGATGTTGCCGATTATGCAATTTTTTGCAAGGAGGTTGAGGAGTGTCAAGGGGGTGCCGAAGGGGGCTGTGGAGTTGTCTTGATGGAAGTTGTCTTATGTATTGGCGACGGAAAACAAGGTCGAAATGCAGTATTCCACGATCTATCTAGGGATCTATACCTCCTCGCTTACTCTGGACAAATGTTACACTCAGCTTCCATCTCCCGGCGAGAGAGCTGCATAAACTAGGTATATCAGATTTGGTAAGCTTCCGTCGGAGGCAGTCTGGAGCTGAAGTCCCCTATACAGCTTCTCTCTGACAAAGGGGAAAGACATCACCGAACAGCACCGCATTTCATTTTCATCCCTGCCAAGGATATCAGCGACTAACATACACACATGTAGGTAGTCTGGAGCATCCAAGAAATGATGAGGACACCAGGCATTTGTTCTTGGAACCGACTATATATACTGTAGGTAGGTTCGACTAGACTTCTGAAAGCAGCGTTCCTCCTTATTCAATTCTTCGAGGGAGATTCGAGCAGATAAGTAAAGTAGTCCTTGCTGTGTCGTCGTTGAGAGGCTGGCAACGACCACCTGCAGGTTTCCTCGGGCCCTGCACGAGTAGTGTATAGTTGGTGTTGTTTGGTAACGCGTAACGAGTCTACATTCAGTTGTATAGATGCTGCCAACGAGATATGCTGCCAACGAGATATGCTGCCAACGAGATATGCTGCCATATGCTCCTGACATCTCTCTCGCCCTTGACCAAGACTTCACGGAGGTAGGTAAAGGCGTGGTCTACAGCGGTGACTTTCCAGTCCTGGGGCGGCGTACCAGCCAGAATCGCAAGTTTTTCATGGTCTTGCTTCGAACTGTTCATATCTCCTGCCTCACTCAGTCAGTGGCTACTCCCTTTGGCACGGGTCTTAGCTGCTCGAGATCAATACTGCCCTTAGATGTCGTGTATAAAGGACCGCTCGCTGTTCTTCATTCTTCTCTTCTCTCACGCACACACACGCTCTCTCTCTCTCTATCTCTCTCCTCGTTCACCTCGTCTCTCCGGCCTTCTGCAGCCTTCATGCTCCTCTCCCACAGCTAGTCATTCGCCCATGCGACATCTGGAACTCGTGCAGATGGTTCCACAGCCGGGATAAAACAGCTTCCTCCTAACCTCAGAGGTATATTTCGCGAACGAATCATGATGACCAGCCTCAGTTTCCCGATGCTGACAGATTCTGCGTATTCTCATCATGCGGTCAGGAGTCCGCTTTGCCACCGATGTGGCGCGAATCTCCAGAGAGTTCCAACGATTGTGCCAATAGGTGCATGCCCAACAGGCACCAGTCTCGCGCGAACGACACATAACAACTTGCTCCAGTCGAAGGCCGTCCACGTCTATACTGCCGCCATTGCGCCACCTGGTTCTGTTGGTCCAATCCGAGAGATCTGGAAGGCAGGTTCCCTTGCACATTCCTTAAACTACCATTATTTCTGAGCCTTCGGGCGTTGACGACACTTATTGTTACGATAGGAGTTGCTTGGGTTCCTGCGCAGGAGGTCAGTTTGCATAGCTGCTGACCCCTGCACAGTTTTCCAGAGTCTCTTCTGTAGCATGCAACGACCAAAGCGACACGAGACGACACATCACGACATTCCCTGTCGACAGTCGTCTGCTGCAGGCCAACAAGCGTAGATGCCGCATACGCACAACCAGCTTCCGTTGATCAAATCCGAGAGATCTGAAAGGCAGGGTCCCTTGCACATTCCTTCAACCATATTCTTTCTGAGCCTTCGGTCGTTGACGACACTCATTGTTACGATAGGAGTTGCTTGGGTTCTTGCGCAGGAGGTCAGTTTGCATAGCGGCTCACCCCTGCCCAGTTTTCAGGAGTCTCTTCTGTAGCATGCAACGATCAAAGCGACACGAGACGACACATCACGACATTCCCTGTCGACAGTCGTCTGCTGCAGGCCAACAAGCCTAGATGCCGCTATACGCACAACCAGCTTCCGTTGACCAAATCCGAGAAATCTGAAAGGGGGGTTCCCTTGCACATTCCTTCAACTATCACTATTTCTGAGCCTTCGGGAGTTGAAGGCACTCATTGTTACGAGAGGAGTTGCTTGGGTTCATGTTCTTGCGCAGGAGGTCAGTTTGAACCTACCCTGTCCAGAGTCTCTTACACAGCATGCAACCACCAAAGCAACACGAGATGACACATCACGACATTCCCTGTCGACAGTCATCCGCTGCAGGTCAACAAGCAGCGATGCCGTATACGCGCAACCAGCTCTCGGCGGTTGTGTCGCATACCACATCGAGCTGAAAGACGTTGCATGGCAGGTAGCCGGTTGAGAATCTCCCTTCGACACCGAATCACCGGCAGATGGCGAGACTTCAACCTGATGGCCACCAGTCGTTTCTCTTGTTGCTCGCGGGTTGCCTCGATGTTGGTGCGGAGGCTGAGGTTGATGATGGTCCCAGTAGGAAGGGAGGGATGTCTGATTTATAGAAAAGAAAGTGCGGACTCGAAATTACGTGGTGTGGGTAAAGGCGTGAAGGTTGAGGGAAGCTTTTCTTGCTCTACCGTGGCGCTGGTGATATAGTTTCTGCCAAGATGAAGAAATGTCTGGTTCACTGTCGGCTGTTGAGTCGAGCATATAGACAAGGGTAATAGCCTCGCTGCCAGTGGATGGAGAGGAAGAGCGGGAAGAATGAAGATGTCAACCATGGATTCATGTTGCGGACAGATGTTGTCGTTGTTATTCACTTGAAGTAGGTAAGTTCGAAGATGCCGAACGGAAGAACTGCGGCATTCTCAGATCTCTCGGACTCATCTCCACCAAGTGATCATCAGAGCTCATCATCATCATCATCATGTCGTCTCAGCAGATGCAAGGGAGAGGAAGAAGGAAACATTCGTGTACGCCACCACCAACAGACATACCAAGAGCCATGATAGCGCTAGTACACGAGTACAGTAGCACCACCACCACCACCACCACCACCACCACCACCACCACCACCACCACCACCACGACTACTCCTACTACCACTACATACATGCATACAGCAGCATATCATCATCATCCCACTCCAGCCATCTCCCAACATGGCTGTCAATCCCGCTTCTACGCCCGCCAACATGGCCTTTGACGCGCAAACCGAGCCCTACATCAACATCAACAGCGACATCCATTCCTCCCAACCCACCATACACGTCACCAAACGCCACGACCGCAGCACCCTGATGATGCTCCTGCAATTGCTCATCAAACCCTTTGCCGCGCAATTAGTCTCCAACGATACCGTCTTCCCCGCCGGCTCTCCCCAACTCACCCCGCACAAACGCGCGACGAAACGTTGTCGGGTGCAAGAGAGAAAAGTCGAAGAGATTTATTTGTATGATATTGTGCCGACGGTGGGGAAGAAGTCGAAGTTGGGGGTCGCGCAGAAGCGGATGCCTGGTGAGACGACCACTGAACCTGCTGCTGCTGCTGCTGGTGGAATCAAGGAGGAGGAGGAGAAGAAGAAGAAGAGACGGGTGTACTATTACTCTGGTGGAGGATGGCAATCGCCTGCCAATAGCGAACATTGGTTCTTTGTGTCGGAGTTGGCGAAGCAATTACACCCTCACGGTTATACCGTCACGCTGGTTTCATATCCCTTGGCCCCGAATAGTGCCGCTCCGACATCGTTTCCCGCCATCATGCGGCAGTATCGCGCTCTGATGGAATTAGCAGAGGAGGAAGACGAAGAAGTGGTTCTAGCGGGGGATTCTGCGGGCGGAAATATCGTTCTGGCAGTGTTAATTCAGGCATTGATGGAGGATGAACGCGATGGGATCGAGAGGCCGACGTGTACCAGTGTCATGGCGATTTCCCCTTCGACGGATTTGACCCGCTCGAATGCGGATATGCATAGTATTGCGAAGAAGGATCCGATCCTGCGGGTGCCGTTTGTGATTGACACGGCGAAGAAGTGGTGTGGGGAGTGGAGTCCCCAGGACGTCCGAGTGAGTCCTCTCTACGCGGATTTGCAATGTATACGGAAACGAGGCGTCAAAGTGCATGGCGTGGTGGGAAGGTATGATATTCTGAGTCCGGATGCCATTTTATTTCGAGAGAAATGCAACCAAGCTCGCATTCAGGGCGAGTGGCTGGACTGGGACAAGCAGATTCATGTGTTCCCGTTGATTTTTCGATATGGACTGCGCGAAGGTCACGCTGGCAAGGATTGGGTCTTGGACGTTCTGAGGAGAACGTGATGGATGATGGGATTTTCCTCGTCTTCTGGCACTCTTACTACTTACTCATCAAAAACAACACACGGCACCGCAGCTTACGGCACCGCAGCTTACTACAAGATACGGGAGACGAACACTAGACTCAGCGGATCGAGCAAGCTTCTATATCACGGTGACAAGGTCGCAACGTGAAATCTGCTGGTCTTTAGACAAGTGAAAGGTGATGGGAATACAGAATTATGGTACCCGCCAGCAGGTAAGACTTTAATTCCAAAACTCACCTTATTCTACATATAAGTCTGTTCTACAGTTTATAGCTCCGTACTTACCGCTAACATATGCAAAAAGGGGCGACGGGGTCTTGCAATAATCTACTGGTATACCCGCATGGCTCGCTCTCGATCCATTGCGCAACAATCAGGAATCGCGCGACGATCGGGGGGACATTGTACTTCGACACAGATAGGCATCGAGGTCAAAGTCCGACACAGCAGCCACGCCACGAACTTCTCCAGTTCCAGGAAAGCGACAGAGTTGTCGGCTGCTATGGGCTTGGCTGATGATCTGCGTTGGGCTGGCAGAGGGGACGAGTTCTGTATCAGCATCAACACAGGCGCACGCTGCTGCTTTTGCCGCTACTTTACGCTTCGCCCACTCTGTATCGCTATACATTGGATCTGGCCACATGTCGTCAGGCAGTCGACCGCCGTTGGCATACCACTCCCTTAGCTCGGCCTTGATCTTAGTAGACAGGGAGTGCAAGCTGCCGGCAACCGGGCGTTTCTCCGGATCATACGCGAGACACGCTTTCAAGAGATTGCGTATCTCGACATCATTCCCCAGATTAGTAGTCAGAATATCGGCATCAATGTCGTGGTCCCTCTTGGCATCGTAGTCGTCTAAGAAAATTAGAGCAAACAGCGAAACTCCAAATGCATAAAAATCTCCCGCTTTCGAACACACGTCCGGCAACTGACCGTAATTATCCAGATAATATGGCACTCGAGCAGCGTACAACTCATCAATCTTCACAATCTCCGGTGCTTTGAACCCCGGTGTCCCCACCACGCCATTATTCGTCGCAGGTGTGCACGCGAGACCAAAGTCGGCCAGTTTAATCTGCGGCAACCCGGGCATTGTCGTGTCAGCATCAGCGTCCGCAGCGTCCGCAGCAGCAGCAGTCAAGAAAATATTCAACGGCTTGATATCTCGATGCAGAATGACAGGCTGTCGATGACTGACGCTCACGACCGTATCGGAGCGCGAGTCGTGCGCAATGGCACCTTCGTGCAAAAAGGCGAGAGCGTCAATCATGCTGGAGACAAAGTGTAGAATAAATTCGCGGGGGATGGACTCTTGACGCTTTTTGGTTCCGCAAAAATGCGATATTAGGTTGTGAAGATCTCCGAGTTCGGCAAAGGGGGTTACGATGTCGTGGGTGCGTCGGCGGATGTTGTGCTTGGTGGTGGTGTTGTTGTTCTTGTTGTTGTGCGTGTAACCATCGAGTGTAGCGGCAATTTCGATAATATTGGGATGATGTTGGATTTTTTGCAAAATGGCGGCTTCGTGTGGGATACGTAATTTTTTTCTACTGCTTCTGGAAGATGCCGGGACCTGTTTAATGACAAATTTCTCGCCCGTCTCGCGATGTTGCACGAGATGCACGGGGCCTTCAGAGCAGTACGTCAGAGTGCGAATGTGCAAGTATGTGTGTGAGAAACTGTGCGTGAGAATCTGCGGTGGCGGTGGTGGTGGCGGCGGCGGCAGGGATGATGAGGGGGCCATCATGGTGAGTGAAGTCAACATGGAGGAGGAGGAGGAGGACGCATACAAAGAGGAAAAACAAGAAGTTCCAGCGCTGAGCGAGAAGCTGAGGCTCGTCGTCGTCGTCACCTGTGGTGCGTTAAGACTTTCCCGGATGGAAGTGGCATACATCGCTGCTCGTTGGACTCCGTCGAATCCGGCAAAGAGGTTGTCGTCGGTAGTAGCGCCATAGCCAAAGCCATATCCCTCATCATTACTAGCAGGACGAGTGATGGAAAGTTGACGAGATTGCTGATGTTCGAGGTCTTGTTGTCCGATCCTGCGCCACCAGAAAAGGTTCCACGGTCGTCGTTGTCGTCGTTGTTGCATACTTGGTCTTCTTGTCCTTTTGCGTCTAAGGAGTGGTGTCGAATCCGAGGCCCGTTGCTGCTGTCTCCGGCTTCGAGACTGCCAGCATTCTCGAATTACGAGGACAATGGCAGTTGCGACGAGGACGTATAGGACGAGAAAGAGAAGCATCATTTCACGCGCTGCTGTGTGCTGAGAATTTCCGGACATTGGAGAGGACGTTGGACTGTGTGACACGGCCGGCGTGTATCAATCTCTTGTTTTCCGATGCTGGATGAATGAATGAATGATTCAAAGCAGTGAGTGAGTGATAATGATGCTTTCTCAATGAATGAGAGACACACTGGGGAGAAAAGAAGAACATCTCAATGAACTGGGGCTCCTCGAGGAATATATACGGGTGCGTTGGACAAACCCCTTGTTCAGTGCAGTTAGTTACTGGTCTTTGTCTATAGACGGGGCTTTTGTTCAAACTCTTTGTTTATGGACAAGAAGAATGGAAGAGAACAAAGTGAATGGGCGATGTGTATCAAGCGTTGAAAGGTCTATTTCCCTTTGTATGTGTCGATTGGGACCTTGTCTTACATGGTAGGTTGGCTGGCTGGCTGGTAGTGCTTATGGTATGGGATCGATGCTGGCTTCTCTTCTCTTCCCTCATGTAGGTGTTGACTATGCGATATGAGGTGTTGGAATCAGTAGATTGATCACCTGTGTTTCGAGATGGAGATATTGCGTTCTGGAAGTAGGAGCGTTGCCCTCCCTTTCACGGGATATGCAGCCCACGACGAGCGAAGACGGTTTGTAGCGATGACACTCAAATCCTCCAGCTGTTGTGGATAGGAGCGTTGCTTGCGAGAGAGTCTTAGCCCAGGACCGATGGTTGATCATCCGTGCAAACTCTCCGTAGACACGCTCTCCAAGCTTCTCTTACGGTGGGTAAATTATCAGTTGTTCGCTGGGAACAGCTGACTATTCTCTCACAGCGACCATCCGCATCAAAGAGCGCATCTGTCTCAAATCTCTCACGGCGTGTCTCAGACAGAGCCCCCTAGTCTGGCAGTATTTCTTTCGATTTCAACTTCCATCTCTTCCATTCCATTCTCTTCACACTTTTCTTTGACTTACCTCCCAATACCATTCACTCTTTGTTTCTTTCTCGCATATACCTCTTTCACCAAACACTATACACAAAGATGCATCCTTCCTTTGTCTTCTTGGGCGTCGTAGACAAGTGCATTGTCCGCCTCTCAAGCAGAAGAAATGTATATAAGCCAGGTCGAATGCTGGGAGATGCTGTTGTTCATCAAACACACTCAAGTTTAAATTCAGACAACTTACAGAACACTCAGCTTCCTCAACTCTTAAACTTCAGTACATTTTCGTTGATCGAAAATGTCCACCCCTGAGAGCAAGAAGATTGTTTCGTGCGAACGTGGAACTGGAAAGAATGCCACAGCTTTCACCAATTCGAGCCCATATTCGCCAGTGACCGTCCAAGGTCCTGCCCCCACGGCCGCTTCCTCTACGAGGCAAGCCCGACCAAGAACTGCTGTCCCAACCCGGGACCCCCGACAACCCCTGACTGTGCAAAAGACCCGTCGGCGAAGTACAACTGTACGACAAGCCGCCCCGTCTGCACCAGGTTTCTTTCGCCGCCTCACAGCGGCCTTCGCCCGCTCCCCCTCTAATCCAGTAATCGGCGCCACCCCAATGGCCGTCATCCGCGAAGCAAGAGATGTGTATCAGCACAACTACTTCAAGCACCACGTCTTCCGTGACGAGCGGATGATCCAAGGAAGCGAGGGCGAGCTATACGTCGTCCTCAACATCAACAAGCCCGAGACTTTCGTGATCAAGCATACCAAGGTGATGCCATGGCCCACCCCAACCGACATGCCGTACGAGGCGAAGATCCTGCTCCAGCAGCTCCATGCGCACGAACGCATTGTTGCAGTATACGAGTCAATTCCAGATGGGAAGCCGGGCAATGAAGGTAGACATCGCATCTACATGGAACACTGCAACGCTGGATCCCTCTTCGATCAGTATAGATACTGGATCTCGAGACTCAAGATGGGAATGCCAGAAGTGTTCCTCCTTCAGGTGCTCGTGCAGGGAATGGAGGCCTTGGCCTTTATTCACCATGGACTTCGGTATGCGGGAAAGGGAACTTTCACTAGGGACGACTACCACGGGGCCATCATCCACGGCGACCTGAAAGAGGAGAACTTCCTGCTGACGTGGACGTTCCAACCTCTCCCTCAGTTGAAGCTTGCGGATTTTGGAGCTGCGAGGCTCGCGGGATCCAGAGACGGCCGGATTCTACCTGGAACCGATTGCTACCACGCTCCAGAGGACGCCGCCATTTACGGAGATCTCAAGCCACGTGCCGTAAGCAGTCGCCTGTGGCAGGAGATGATCAATCGCCGGACCATCGCGTCGGACATTTACGCCTTTGGACTCATGGTCCATATGTTCGCGTGCGGGGAGCGAAACCCAATAAAGATTGGTACCGACCCCAGCACGTTGCGCATACCCGAGGAGTACGGGACGTCTGGTCTTCTGGAGCTCCTCCAGAAAATGCTTGCTGTGGATCCTGCGGATCGCGCAGTGGCATCTTTCGACGGAGAGCACGGAGTGATGGGCGAGATCAATAAGATGCGAGACGCTCGCGATCGTTTGATCAGTGCCCGACAGCTTCCTGGTCCAGCAGAATGGGCGTTCCGGGCCCCCAAAGGGCACCATGCTTCGTAAGTGATTTCCTCCTCTACACTCCTCCCCCTCGTCTTCACAATCCCAAGTCTCGGAAGGTATGTTCTAGTCTTGATGTAGTGGCGGCTAATTGATCCCAGTGTGACTCCAACTGTTTGGGGTTGCAAACGCAACGATATACATATGTTAATACAAAGAATTCATCTGCGCCTGACGAAACCTTTCTTCTCTTTTCTTTTTCCCATTCTTGATACCTACATCTCAGTAGCCTAATGACCTCCAATCGACTCAAGCCTGGAGATAAGTGATTTGTGATATGAGGTGCTTCCTTGATAGGAGGTAGTCTCAGGTTCATATCCGCGGAAGTGAAAGCGAGAGACGGAAGACCGCGGAGATGCCCCACAATACCATTATAGGGAATCTCGGCTAGACCCATGCTGCCGATCGCCCGATCGGAGGGCTCGGGCCGTGGTCTGGGATCTGCGTTCAAGCTCCACACACGTGCCCTCGGCGGGCAGCTTCAATTGTTGAAGCTGTACCTCCTACCTGTACATGTACGTACTCGCCTTGGCGGTAGTCTTCACAACACGAGTACCTGACCTTTGACTGTCGAGCATTCAGCTACGCAATTCCGTTCCTTACACTACCACCACCTCGACAATCCTCCCTTCTTCAGTTGCACTCACTGTACCCAAAAATGTCACTCACTCAACAATAGATCCCGCACATCCTCCCGTCCTGTCACGGTCACTGTCATGTGCGCCCATGTCTCCCTGCCCGGCGAGGACCATCGGCTGGCACGCACGCAGTCTCTCAACGCCGACAACCGCTCCCCTGCTCAGCACCGCAACTTCCTCCCGCTGATCAACCACTCCGATGCTCTGCACACCTCCGCCGACGGCGGTGCGTCGCCCTATTCGACTCGTGGCTCGCATCTGCCTTCGCTCATCCAGTCGCGGTCCAGCGTGAATGTGAATGCACTGCGCAAAGGCCCATGGATCGCCCGGAACAACTCCATATCGGCTGCTGAACTCGCTACCATGCGGCAGCGGAAAGACAGCGAGGGCAGCCTGGATGGCTTAGAGATTGGCCATTCGTCTGCAGCGGGCTGGGGCGGCGGCGACAACGAGGATCGGCGCATGAGCTATGCCGCGAGCATCCTCAACACGCCTCAGGTGCGCAGTCAGCGCTTGATCGGGTCGACCAACCCCCGTTATCAATGGGAGCAGTACTGGAAGACGGATGAGCAGCTCAAGCAGATCAAGTCCAAAGCGACGCGGAAGTACTACGAGCGCAACAACTATCTGATTCAGCATTACCTGTATATCGATCGCTTGCTGGATAGCAGTCTTCCGCACGACCTCATTCAGGAATACCACTCGCCCCACGTCCGCTCTGCCATCAAGCAGGGATCATGGCAGAAAGATCTGCCAGAGACCATTGACGAGAGTGTGGACGAAGAGAATGGGCTCCCCTCGCACATCTACCACGAGCGCGCCGGCTCGCAAGACAGCCTTTTCGCTGATGATGATGCCGTGCCCGACAGTCTCAGGCCACCACAGAAAATCAACAGAACGAAAGACTTGTACAATGTGAAGAAACCCAACAATAGTGCAGTTTCCAATCGGTCTCCCAGTCAGAACCACAGCGAGGGAGAGACGGAACCTCTTCTGTCCAGTGACAGCGATCTCGAAGCCCAGGAAATGCCCCCGGATTTGGAATTGGATGAAGATCATTCTTCGCAGTCAAGCATTGTCACCGTCGCCATCATCGTCAACCTCATCGCCAACACCGCCCTCCTCGTCATGAAGGTCATCGTCGTGGTTCTCTCCTCCTCCGTCTCCGTCCTGGCTTCGTTGGTCGACGCAGCCCTGGACTTCCTATCCACTGCCATTGTAGGAATCACGACGCGCCTCATCTCCCGGACTGATCAGTACGCATACCCCATCGGTCGCCGACGTCTGGAGCCTGTTGGAGTCTTGGTCTTCTCTGTCATCATGATCACGGCCTTTATTCAGGTCATGTGGGAGGCTTTATCCAGTTTGACCAATGGTGACCACGAGCCTGTCCAGCTCTCCAACTCTGCCATTGCCATCATGGCGGCCACTGTTGCCATCAAAGGCGGCTGCTGGGCCTGGTGTCGTGTCATCAAGAATAGCTCTGTCCAAGCCTTGGCGCAAGATGCGAAAACGGATGTGGTCTTCAACACCTTCTCCATCATTTTCCCACTGGTAGGATACTATGCCAACATCTGGTGGCTCGATCCGGTGGGCGGTATTGCTCTCTCGCTATACGTCATCATCAATTGGAGCCGGACTGCCAATGAGCACATTCGCAACTTGACCGGCGCTTCTGCAAGTGCTGATGAAAGAAACATCCTGCTGTACTTGACCATGAGATTTGCAAAGACCATCCAGAAGATTCAGGGTTTGCAGGCATATCACTCTGGCGACAAGCTGAACGTGGAAGTGGATATCGTGCTGGATGAGGAGATTTCCCTCCGAGATTCTCATGATCTGGGAGAGTCTCTGCAGTATGTGCTGGAGAGTGTACCCAGTGGTAAGTCTTCTACTTTTGACAGTGTGAGAATGTGATGTTGTACATTGCGTTTGTTTGCTGACTGTAAGTTCGTGCAGTTGATCGAGCATTCGTGCACATGGACTATGCCGACTACAACATTCCCACACACATGTTTCAAGAATCTTGAGAGTTGGATAACATGTGCTCAACAGTGAGTACATGCACCTCTCGCTGTAAAAGTTTTCATTCCAGAATTAGCGACAGATACATTATAGACAGAGAACAGGGGCTGTCTTTTACCTTTTCCACAGCCCCTGTGGTTGGTATCCACCAGCAGCAGCAGAAGAAGAGGAAGAGGAAGAGGAAGGCACGAAAACCAAGTGCCCTCTGTGTAAGCTCTAGATTCTTTTCTAAATGTACTTGTATGGGTTCATAATGCCGTTCTGTAGACCGAGTCAGCTCGTCACTCCACTTCCCCAAAATGCAGACAAGACCTACCGGGTCATAAAGATTTTTAATCTGCTTCATCAGCTTGATCATGGTCTCGCTCCTGCTGTAGCCAATGGCTTCCTTTTTCGCCAAACCCAACCCATGCTCAGCAGAGATACTGCCTTCTCTCTGCTGAATCCACTCAAATACCCATGGTTCCAACACTTTCTCCACCTCTTTGTCATACCTCCTCGTACATACGTTCAGATGCAAATTCGAATCTCCCATGTGCCCATATCCAATGACGTCCAGCACAGGCTTGCTGTCATCTTCGGGATCCATCAGGCCACTGTCCAGAAACTTCTGCCTTGCCTCGGAGACAAGATCGTACAGCTGTGGTAGAGGTATGGACAGATCGTACTTGTATACACCACCAAAATGTTGAGAGGCTTCGCTGACACCTTCTCGACATGCCCAGAGGTTCTGCGACTGTGTCTCGTTCTCTGCGAGGATGCCGTCTGCGACAATCTCCTCACCCATGACATGTTCGAGGAAAGCCTCGACCTTTTCGCGATCGTGCTCGGCATTGGATCCTGACGTCTCGATCAGGCAGTAGAATGGGTACTCGCCGTCCAGCGGGAGCTTGTTACCAGTAGCGCGAGTGTATATTTTCTGTGAGTTAGCGTCCATGAGCTCGAAAGCAGAGAGAATTTCTTGAAGATAGCCCTTGGCCTCCTTGTAAGCCTGCTGCACTTTCTCGTATGACTCCAGGCCGAAATAGGCAACATTGACAGCAGGCGAGCGCTGTGGCGTTATGATCGAAACAGCTGTGACAATGCCGATGGTGCCTTCGCCTCCAATGAACAATTGCTTCAGATCGTACCCAGTGTTGTTCTTTCGCAACTTTCCGAGATCGTCGACGATTGTGCCATCTGGCAAGACGGCTTCCAGACCAAGTACATTGCCGTGCAAGCTACCATACCGCAGCAAACGGAGACCTCCTGCATTTGTTGCAATATTGCCCCCTAGTTGGCAGGTTCCTTTGGCACCAAGATCTAGAGGAAAAATATGCCCATGCTCAGCAAGGTGGTTGTCTGCAGCTTCCAGCACAACACCAGCATCGGCAACAAGAATGCCAGACACCTCATCGAACTCGCGAATCCTGTTCATTCGAGCCAAGTTAATGATGATCTCGTCGAACACGGGGACCGAGCCTCCCACCAGTCCAGTGTTGCCGCCTTGAGGATTCACAGCTATCAAGTTGTCGTTGCAGTACTTGAGGATCTTGCTGACTTCTTCCGTGGATCCTGGCTTGACCACGAGCTTCGTCTTGCCTCTGTACTTTCTCATCCAGTCTGCATTGTAGCCTTCCAGATCACTCGTGGCGTCCTGAGTGACTCCATCGATGAGAGCATTATCCGCGCCTAGCACCTCCTTGAAGAACTTGACATCATCTGCATTGATCTCCTTGAAGCGGGAATCTCGTTTGATCTGTGGGTACGAGTCGGTGGTGTACTTGATCTCCTTGGTGCTGCTGACGCCAGATCGTGACTCGGGAGGGTCGTGCTCGGCATTGGAAGCGGTCGTCGTGGCCTGGGCATAACATCGAATGGACGAGGCCTGATATGCGGAGCGGAGATGTGCAGGCTGCTGGAAAGCTCTGTTGGCGACTCGGATGCGCCTAAGAGCGGGCAGACATCGATTGACGGGCCCCATGTTGCGGGAGGAAGAGAGTGTGGTGAGAGGAAAGAGAAGAGAAGAGGGGAGAAGAGGACTGGACAAGAAGCAGATGTCCGATGTCGCCTCCACTACATCCGTAGGTACAGGTACTGTAGGTACGTTTTGATGGGATGGCCAGTGATGGAAGCTTTCGGGAAGTTGCCGAGAGACGAGAGAGCTCGACTGGGACGCGTTTGGGCAGTCGCCTGGAGCTCACCACTAGACTACCTTACCTACTCTGCTCTACAGCAGCACAAACATCATCTTGATAATACACACACATTGAACCATCCACCACCGTCAACACTCGCACCACCACGCTCGTCTCCGTCTACCTGAACTACTACCACGCCACAACATATCATTGACCACCACCCAACATGGCATCCGGCTACGACCGTGCGCTGTCGGTCTTCTCCCCCGATGGGCACGTCTTCCAGGTGGAATACGCCCTCGAGGCCGTCAAGCGAGGAACCTGCGCCGTTGCTGTCAAGGGCACTGCCAAAGATGATCAGGTCGTCGTCATGGGCTGCGAGAAGAAGTCGGCCCTCAAACTGCAAGACACCCGTATCACGCCTTCCAAAATCTCCATGGTCGATAGCCACGTCTGCTTAGCCTTTGCGGGACTGAACGCAGACGCCCGAATTCTGGTCGACAAGGCGCGGTTGGAGGCACAGTCACATCGTCTGACAGTCGAGGACCCCGTCACCATTGAGTACATTACGAAATATGTGGCGGGTGTGCAGCAGCGATACACACAATCCGGAGGTGTGAGGCCGTTCGGTATCAGCACACTCATTGTGGGCTTCGACCCGGGCAGCAAGGATGCAAGACTGTACCAAACAGAGCCTTCTGGAATTTACAGCGCGTGGTAAGCCTAAACAGTTCCGGACCGATCAAGGAATGGAGATACTGATTGCATGTGTAGGAAAGCAAACGCCATCGGTCGCTCCTCAAAGACTGTCCGCGAGTTCCTCGAGCGCAATCACAAGGACAACATGACACGAGCTGAGACCATCGAGCTGACCATCAAATCCCTGCTGGAAGTCGTACAGACGGGAGCAAAGAACATTGAGATTGCCATCATGGCACCGGGCAAGACGGTGGAGATGCTGCCTTCAGAAGATATTGAGAAGATTGTGGAGAAGATTAACAGCGACAAGGATGCTGCCGCTGAGGCAAACGCAGGGAGACGAGGCGGTCGTGGAGGCGCTACGGGTGGTGATGCCGCGAGCGCACAAGGACCTGAGCAGGTTCTAGCCTCACGACCGGCTGGAGATGTTCCTCCTGAATAGAGAACTGGCGAAGAGGAGGTGACGTTCGAACGAGGTTGACGAGTATGTACAATACCGTGACGCTGCTGCTTGCTCACAGAAGCAGACACGTCCCAAATGATGATACACCAGAGATTCAGTGGGAACGATCACTATATTCCCTTCAGCTGAGGGCAAGAAACTCCTCGTCTGCGTCTCCTTTTGCCCACCCTCATGCTCAGGCGATCATAGCGGAGTCGATGATTCCTCACAGGGCAGGAGCTTGGTGATCGGCATCTCACATTTTCACGGTCGAGAGCTCAATCGCACCCCTTTCCCATGTGATCGAAGCCGTCCATTTTGGTAATCAGAGCACCATTCGCCCCCCTCACTTTCCTTCCCTCGTGTCTGAGAGGGGAATGTCTACTGAAGACTCCTTCTCTAGTTCTTGAAGCCTGCCGTCAGTGTCGTGCTCAACATTCGTGAATAGAAGAGCTAGCAGATAGCAGGTAGAACGACGGGAGGGAGTATCACTGCGAAGCGGCCCGTCGGCACTTGTTTCCGCCCATCCGATTGTCGAACTCCACAACGTCCTTGGACGTGATCTGCTTTCTCTCTCTCTCTCTCCCTTTCACAGTACTTGGTTTCCCGCTTACAAAATGTGAACGGTACAACGTTCATACCGTACAAGCACCACGAGAACTATCTCCAGAACATGGCGCAGCGCTCGGTGCCGCTCACGTTGGTCTCGAACAATGCCACAGCTTCCGGCAAGCGCTGGCGACTGCGCTCGCAGGCATGTGAAACTGGTGCGAGTGATGTCAACAGCAGAGAGCCTGGTCAAAGGATTCTTTGCAGCCAACGCAAACCCCGAGCGCCCAGGAACAAAAACAGTGTACGACGGCAATCTTCAACTTCTAGAGCCTTGGAAGGCAAGATCGCAAGGCCTACCTACTGAAGTCCAGCTTCTTTTCCACCGGTGAAGAGACGTCCAGCAAGCCTCTGGTGGTATTGAATATCTCTCGCTTGCGGGGCGCTCTCTCAGTCTCGGACGCCTCATCCGCTGCGCATAGGACTTGGCAACCATGAGAAGTTTAGCTTCATCCCAAATCGGGCACAAGAGGCGAGCGGTATGCAGCTCCCAATAAACCGCGTGATCAGGCAAACACAGCCTCGTATTGGAGTAGCCGACCTCAGCTCTTATGAACCTGACATGGCCATCTAAGATGTTGTTGTATCTGTACAACACCCGCAGTCAGGTCACCATGTCACTTGCACGACTGCGTACAGTTCTGCTTCTAGCATTGTTTAGCGGTGCTACTGTTGAGAGCTCCCAGGCGCCATTGATCACTCCAGCGCCTGTTGCAAGAGGACTTCTTCCTCGTCAGGTCGATGACCCTGGCCCAACATGTGGATATGTGAACGCTGATATCCGTACGTATTGCCAGTGCTCGCTGTGTTGAGTCAGAGGTCGAACCTGCTATTCGAAGATCGTTCCAACACCGCGCAACCATGTCCTGGAGATGTGGTAGCTGGGTGTTTCGAGGAGTGAAAGAAGGGCACTGTCACAGTCTCAGCAAAAAATTCTCTCAGCTGGGAGCATGCGCCGAGCTATTTCCGTGGTAGAGTATGTATCATGCAGCTGATTACTCGACAGTGCAAGCTCAATACTGCCAGAACGGCTTCACTTGCTTTGCCGAACCAACCTTCCGCGCAGCAGGAGGTTGTTGTCGTCTAGGAGATGGCGCAAACTGTCAGCTCCCCACCAGCTGTGTTCCACAAGCCAGCCTCTCGCAATCTTGCAATGCTGCGTGTAGCGCAAATGCTCGCATTACGAAATGGTCAGTACCCAGCGCAAAGTTCTCATTTTCGAATTCTGGAGAACTGATTCCTTCCAAGCACCGATTCTGCCTCGCCCTACTGCTACACCAATTACTGGCCAACGGCAGGGCAGACACTTCTCAATGTAGGCTGCACCACTGCGCAGGGACAGTTCTCGTTTATTTACACGACCTACACCTTATACGGACAAGGCTTCAGCGATATTGTAGCTTCAACGCAATCCGGTTCTCCAATACCGACATTTACGAATACCGATACTTCTGCTATAGCTACAGAAACGGGGAACGCATCGGCCAACAACAACGACGACGACGAAGAAGTCGCAGCCGGGACCTCTTCGAATAGCAACAGTGGGGCCGTGAGCAACTCTCAAATCACCACAAACGACACCTCAGGAGGCTCATCCACCAACGTTGGTGCAATAGCCGGAGGCGTCGTAGGTGGTGTAGCTGCGCTTGGCCTCATCGCAGCATTGATCACCTGGATTGTTCTGCGCAACAAGAGAAAGGAGCGCAAAGTCGATACTACTACGACCTCAAAAGGTGGTGGTGGTGAAGTAGGAGGAGGGGGAGGAGCACTCGAAAATCACATGAATGACCCCAAATCACCAGTCAGCACTGCAGTTTCGCCATCGGTGTCGCCACATGTCCATTCGAGGGATGAACCTGTCAGCAATGAGCTCCAGGCAGGTGATTCTCGATTCGAAGTCCCAGGATATGCAGAGCCGCAAGAGTTGCAGCATCATCACGCGCAGAGGAGATTTCCTGAGTTGCCTTGAGAGAGAGAGAGAGAGAGATTTTTGAACCAGTTAGTTAGGGGTTGGGGGAAAGTCTGGTACTTTGCCGCTGCTAGATCTTCTCGACTGCGGGCTGCATAGTCTTCTTTTTTTTCAAGCGATTTCGAGAGATGTGAAATGAAGTGAGATGAGATGAGATGAGATGCAGTGGCTAACTTTGTGCGATGCTTGAGTCTCTTGTCTCCCATGCTGTTGTCCAATGTGCAAATTAAGCTTTTCTCGAAAGCAGCAAAGTTGATGCAATGTTGCCGTGAAGTTGAAAATGAGTATTACCCTCGACTTTCGTAGATACCTACTTACATTGACAGGCAATATCAGAATTGACCTTTGTAGGACGAAACAGTCTCAAGCTGGAGCTGAATTTATGTTTGAAAAGCGAGTTGTTGACGAATATTTTGTTGCTGAGAGTCGTGCTTGGAGTGGAGTGAAATGGACTCGTCAACCTCATTGCCGCCGCGCTCGGCCGTACAGTCGTTGGTATTGTCGCACTGTACAGTACAACTTCTTCTGACTTGCAATCCACGCTATACTTTTTCGCGCTTTGCATCTATACATGAATGTTCGTGATTAGTACATGCCAGTTCTCTACTACCTTCTTACTACTACTTCTTCTCCGCAAAGTCCGAGGCTTGCAGATTTCTCGTCATGGAAGGTAACTTGACGACCAGCCCATCGAGCTCCTTGGACATTACAACTTGACAACCCAGTCTACTCGTTTCTGTCAGACCAAAAGCGAGATCCAGCATGTCGTTTTCGTCGTCTGAAGGTTCTTCCTGTGAATATCGTCAGCCACTTTTCCTCATCTTTTGTGACGGCTTGCCCGCTCGCAGTACGGAATCATCATCTACACGTACCATCTTATCGTACATGGCATCATCAGCCACAATGACATGACACGTGCTGCACGCACAACTCCCTCCACAAGCACCCTCCATTTCTAGATCATTGGCCTGAGCAATGTCTAGCAAATTGTCCCCATCTGCCACCTCAAATGTCCAGTCCCGCCCTTCTTTGTCAACGAACGTCACTTTGCGCTCTTCCCCAGGTTTCGGAGGGGTGATGTCTCCATGGCGTTGGATAGTAGACGAAGCAAACGTCCGTCGGGGTGGTGATATGATATGTTTCCGAGGTGCTGGTCGGAACGCGCATGAAGTGGCGCTATGTGATGCTTGTGCTGAAGAGCATATCCTACGAGAGGAGGATAGAGATGTGGTAGAAATGGAAGATGTTTGTGTTCGCAAGGCGCGAGATGGTGTCGATTGCCATCTACTGCCGGACAAGGATGTGCAATCTCGTGCTCCAAGTTGAATGGTGTTTGAGATTAGTCTTGAAGCGGCTGCGCAAGTCGTCCCGGTGGCCATTGTGGGAGAGAGGATATGACGGGGTTGTTTGGTGGCAGTTGACCACAATGTTCTCGAGAAAGTGGAGTGGAGCCGATGGTGTGGTCATCAGATTCGGCGGCATTGATTCGACAGACCTAGATCTGAACGGAGATGCCGCGGGAATGCCAAGACGGCTATCCGCAGTGAAGTGAAGACAGACAGACAGACAGCCCGCCAGCAAGCCAGCCAGCCCCAGCATTGGTATCTCCTACCTTATGGAGGATTAAGAGCTAAATACATACACCAACACATACCACCACCATGTCCGCGCCCATACACACGGCTCGCCCTCTGGCGGGCTTCAAACAGGCGCTGCGACAATGTCGAGCCGAACGTCAACAATGCAGCAGCAGCAGGAGAACATACGCGATGGCTTCCATCTCCGAAGACATTCCCCAGCAGCGGCAACGTGAGGTGTATCCCTCGCTCATGCCCAAATCCGCCTTTCCTCCTCCCTCCAAGGGCTTCAGACCCTCCGTCGCGACCAAACAGAACCGTATGTCATAACTCCATTCTCTCTCTGCCTCTTCGATCAGGCTCAATCCGGTCGTCTTAACAACTCCAATCTCCACGCAATAGGGTTCGACGAAAGTGCCCGCAGAATCCCAACCATTCCACCACCACGATCGACCCTCAAGCTCTGTAAAGACCCCATCGCCAAACTCTGCGCAGACCAGCTTGCCGTCCTCGATCCCACAGGCGCTCGAACGCGTCTATTCTCTCCCACGAATCCCGACCACGCCAACCCAGGCGACATTCTTCTAGTCCGCCTCAAGAACGGCGATGACTTTGCCGGAGTCTGCCTCAACATTCGACAACGAAATAGTCCCATAGACACCGCTATCCTCTTACGAGGTCAATTGACAAGAGTGGGTGTGGAAATGTGGTTTAAAGTCTATTCGCCCAATGTGGAAGGGATAGAGCTTGTGCAGAGGAAGCAGAGGAGAGCGAGGAGAGCGAAGCTGTACTACATGCGACATCCGAAACACGATATGGGCAGTGTGGAGGGTATCGTTCGAAATTATCAAAAGACGAAGTTGGGAGGGAACTTGGTGATTAGAGGTTCCAAGGGGAAAGATGCGAAGAGTAAGAACAAGAAGAACAAGAAGAGTGGGAAGAAGTAGTGCAAAAAAGTGTAGAGACTGGGGAACATGGATACCTACTGAAGATGCATGCATAGCGATGGCGTTGGAAGGCATGGGGAGGGAGGACCTTCTGTAAAACTTAGTAAGCCATTGCAGTGAGGATAACGATCCTCCCACAATACCTCCTCTGGTAGTGTCTCGAATGACGGGTACCTAGCTTTTTAAGGAATTCCGTCCATCATATCAGGCATGCTCAAGAAGAAAAGAGCATTCACTCGCTACCTGAGTACCCAAGTCCTCCCGGAGCAGCGAGCGCCTTTTTACTCCCAGAACCAAACATACCTACCTAGTATAAATCTCCATCTGTTGTTGTTGTTGTTGTTGTCGTTCTCCAGGCTACTTATGCGTAACAACATTGGGTAAAACTGCCATACAAGGAGAGAAATATCTGGCTTCATCGGAACACCTGCAGAGGAAGAGAAAAAAAATCCCAATTGAATTTCTGGATTTCCAACAACTCGAACATTGACCTATTCCCCAATCTGATTTTCACGCGCATCTTATCTTGACTTTGATTGAGTACCAGAGTCATCACGCAAAGCAGCGTGATGAGGCTCGGTCTGTTCGGAATCATCCTGCTCCCCATTACTACTATCATCTATCGATTCCTCGCGCGACTGAGTCAAGCGATTCTCATCCGCTCCAGCTAATGCGCTAGACTTCTTCGCCAGAACATGATCCACGCATGCAGCCGCCTGCCTCTTCTGTGGTGACGTGACTCGAGTGTCTGCACTTCCAGCGGTAGGCTCTTCACGCCCATGGTGCTGCCTCGAATGCTTCGCTCGGCCATATGGGGATGTAGCTGCGAAGAGTGACCGTGAGCCACGGCTCCGGATGGGAAGCCTCACTTCTGATCCCAGCCAAGAGTCTATAGACTCTGACCGTCTGCCACCATGTTCATCGTGCCCAATTGGAGATATCACAAATCTCTCAGAGTGCGGAGTCGACCTTGAGGCAGAAGTGGGTGGGCTCCTGTTGAATAGCGGCGACTTCAATGGTGGCAGTGTGACGTCTATCGCTTTGGGACTCTTCATTGGGCTTCCATCCTCGGAATCAGATGCAAGCTCTCCTCGACGGTTGACATGGGTTGAGCCAAAGTTCACGTCGAGGGGTATCTCTGGCACCATGCGCACCTCCACATTGGTCCAGGGTGCACGGAGGTGCTCATACGACGCCTTGTGCAGAAATCGCTTCGCAGGTGAAGGCAGCTGGTCGAATGCTCGAAGACTGGCACATTCGTCTGGCCTACGCCTTACAGTGATTGGAATCTCGCATCGGATGGTCGTCTCGTACTTGACACTACCTGGATATGATTTGACGATAATGGCCACGAGCTCCAGTGGCATAGTATAGACATCCAGTCTTCTTGCACCAGCATGCGAAGCAAAAATACCGGGGATTCGTCCTTGGAAACATCGGTGGCGCTCGTCCTATCGAAGCCATGTTTCTTCCTGCCCGATAAAGTAGCTAATATTTACATTCGACATGCAGTCGAATGGTCTTTGGGTGCCGATAGATGGCGTGAGAACAAAGTTTCCATATTCAGACGCCACATTCTCGAGATTGTGGAAGGTGACTACTGGCGGAAACCAGGAGTATTGGCAGTGCAGTCGGATGTTATCGCTAGAGTTGCAGTAACGCCGCGCTCTGGGCACTTCGAAGGTGACTTCTACTGTTGGCAAGCGACCTTCTCCGTATCGCCAACACTCTCGTGACAGGACGAAATCAGCCACATTGTCAGCCATGTTTGGCAAGTCCCAAGCCATGGCCTCTCCGACATTGTCTCTGTAGGCTCTGCATTCTTCCATCATGTCTTGAACGATGCTTGACATCGTGATCGTGATGGTATGCGTTGTGAGGCTTTTCAGATGGTCATTGAATCGAGTAAGGAGGGCGGCCCCATCATAATCGACTGGCAGTGGTCAATAACGCTCTCCACATGAGGGTGAAGCTCTCCAGTCTTGAGGTGCCCATAGTCATATGCACCACTTACAAAGTTTGGCGCCTTCTTGCTCGAGAAAGGCTTCAATGACAACAAGTACCGTCTCTTGCGCCAACGCCCGTTGGAAGGCTTGCTCCCAAAAGAATACCTGATATGCAGTGGTGATGTTTGGCAGCCTCCAGGTATTGATAATATCACGATCGAACACAACGGCTCTGTGACCCGATGTACTTTCCTGGACACGCTGGACTCCGCGAGGCGACAAGGCTTCCATGCAGCCATGCGCAGAGCTGTACATCCGAGTCTGTTGGCCTTTGTAGGAGCTATGAATGGGAAGGTAGCACTGCAATGGGCTTTCGCGTGCTGGTCCAATGGCTCCGGTGGGATGAACATCGAGGCGCGAGTTCAGGAAGTCGATTAGTGCATCGAAGTCCTCGGACTGATCATCGTAAGGCATAGTGCTGATGGTGATGCTGTCTTCGGATCCAATAACGGTTGATGTAAATTCTCAGTAGAGAAGAGTCGTCAAGCATGCGCGTGAAGAGGCGCGTGAGACGACAAGGCGAGGTAGGTGAGGCCTGCGTTACCTACCTACTAGGTGGACTTCACGCCTGCTGACTTGTAGCGAGATCGTGGCAAGCTACGTCGGGCAGGTTGATCTTTCCATTCGATGCTCTGCGCATTACTTCTCGGCATGGGCACACGTCTTGCAATTGCTTGAAGGTAGTTCCATCAATCTCAGCCATCTCGATGGACCGCGTGTCGTGAGCATAAGGTACCAAGTCACAAAAGAAAGCTGACTGGGGACCTGAAGTGAATATCCGCAAGACACATGCCAAGACCAAGGTTCGAGCCTCGACGGGGGCAAAACTTTTACAAGCCTCCAAATCGTTCTCTCCACGACACCTCAACGGAGCAAAAGTCTTTCACCCACAACACACGAATCAAAAGCACAAAAAAATTGTTTTGCTCACTTTGTTTGCATGTGTCATCCTTAGTGCAGGGGCCATGCTAATCTTCTCTGTATTGTTTCAAATTGACCAAGTGTCACCCCTTGCGGGGGACGTAAGCAGCACAACTTTTCTCATTTATATACCTTCAAACGCGCTTCGGGCCCTTCCCGCAGAACAGCGATTGGCTGACCTGGCTTGTGTTCCTTCCCTCATGCCTGTCTTTCTACTCGCAATACACATGCTCTTCCATCATGCATTGATGCTTGGTAGTGACCACCTCTGCAGTTGATATCTGGTTGGTGTCAACATTGTCACGACGATGACCTGGTGTGCGGATGATAGATAGGTGGACGGCGACGGTGACGGCGAAGTCGGGCGACGATAACACGGCGGTGGAACGGATAGGACGACGAGACTCGCATCGGAGGATCAACAATCGAGAGGTATGCCCCGGCTGCATGAGCAGGATCACAAAGACTTACGTCTCTTGGAATCATGCCAAACGGGGACCTAGCTCCCGATTTGAAAAAAGAAGAGGGAAAAAGAGGGAAAAACCTCGAGGAAAAGCCCCGCAGCAATTCGAGCAGCGTGCGGCGCGGCGTGCCTGACCTGCCCTGCCCACCACAGCATGTGCTGTATAGGTACAGTATCCCAATCGGCAGCCTAAAGGTACGGTTCAAAGCCATTCTCCATTCCATAAAAGGTCATGCATGAGGTAGGTAGGTAAGGTAAGGTAGACTTCTCGTCCGCCTGCCTGCCTACCAGAGGAGGGGTTGGCTTGCCTAGGTCTAGCATCTCCGGCCTGGCCTGGTCTAGTCTAGTACAAGGTAGGTCCTCCACGGCCAGGCCGCCGCTATAGTGAGTTGGAAACATCCCTAGACGCACTCTTTGAACTCATATTCACTTACTTACTTACTCACTTACTCAGTCACTCCCTCCCTCCCTCCCTCACTCACTCACTCCGTCATTCACTCATCTTTCATCATCAAACCCAACTCCGCTACTCATTACCGCCGTAGCTGCCAATCCCTCCTACCTACAACTGTCTGCCTGTCCGCCTGTCTGTCTGTCTTTCCAAAACGACAGATGGACGGATGGATAGAAGGGATAACATACTAGAGACGGGGGCTATCGTGGCAGGACAATGCTTGCATACCTACATATTGGTTGCGTTACGCGAAAGCACAAGGGAAGCATAATTCAGGTACTGTATGTGAGGCGAGGTGGCCGTGTACATACAATTTATGTGAGTTGGGTAGGTACCCATGTAAGGTACCTTACATGTAATGTGATGGCGGTGGTGCGTACTTACAGGTAGAATTTCAGTAATGTGCCGACGAGACGAACGAGGACTCACACAAAGTCAGCGTGAGGAGCAGGTACAGAACGGGAAGGGAGAGACAGAGACAGAGAGAGGGAATTACTGTTTCACTTTTCTCATGAACAAGCATTATAAACGCATAGACATCGTAGCACTGCTGTAGTCTCCACCCGCTTCAGGTTCATAGGGTACCCAGACAGCCCAAACGCCATGTGATGACCATCCCACCCACCAGAGTGATGACTGGTACAGAAAGAAACCTTTGGGTCCAAACACCGCTCCGTGAGGTTACCATTGATGACAGTGAACCTAGGTTCGTTCCATCTCTGTTCAGACAGCCTCCTTATCCTGCCAGATGACAATCTCGTCCTTGTCAAGAGCAGTGACCACCTTCGCAGTGACGGCACCATACAACACCTCCTTGGCGTCAGTGAGTGCAGCAGCCGGCTCTTCGACAACCTCGTCTACGAGTACAAACGAGTCCTTGGTCAAGCCTTCAGGATAGAAGTCCTCAGTCTCGAGATCTGACAATGGCGACCGCGATCCGTCATCCATCTCATCCTTGACGACCTTCTTCCTGACAATGTCTTTCTTGGAACCCAGCACTGGGAGAGGAGTGGTGGACGAGCTGGACCTCGAGGCGGTCGGCGCGTCATAGCCCTCTGGTGGCGTGTTTTCTTTGCCACGGTAGTCGTCAACCTTCTTGCCATCCTCATCATCAGAAGACAGGTCGAGAGTCAGAGTGCTATGTTCCATCAAGTTGGCGGCCTCCTCCTCGGGAGAGTCTTCGTAAATCTCGAAGAGCCAGGTCTTGGGCATGCTTTCGGCAATGGTGGCACCAGACATGTTGGGCGTGGGTGTAGATGCTGGAGTGGAGCCAGGGAGAGAGCTGCTGAGTGCTGCGTCCAGACTGAATGGAAGTGCGAAGGCTGAGGTGGAGTTGAACGATGGCGGGTTGACACGCGAGAATGGAGCGGAAGTGCGTCGGGTTGATTTCAATCCAGCGCGCTTTCTCTGTGGTGATCTTCCAGCTGGTGCAGTCATTGGTGCTCGTGGTGAAGACATGTTCGCACGCAAAGGTGTGTGAGAAGAGCGTGGGGAGGAGAAGGTGGAGGAGGAGGGTGGTGGCATTGAAATTCTTGCAGGGGTGTGGTGGCTCGAGCCCGAGCTGTATGTGAATGGCTTCGTGGTGGAGTGGGCAAACATGCTGCCTTTGATCTTCTTTGACGGTGAATCAAACATGGCAGGGTCGACGTTTTCACTGTCACAGTCGTCGTCGTATGTGGAAGAATCATGGGCACGTTTATGGGAAGAGGTGGTGGCGGTGGTGATGCTGATGTGGCCGCTCTTCATGCTGTTGCTGCTACTCTTCGCGTCTGTGGTGGAGGACTTGTGCGTGAAGAGTCCTACGCGAACCGGATAAGCTCATGTCTCTAACCTGCTGCGCGGGTGCTCACGACGCGTTTGAGGCAGTCACGTACCATTTTGGCGATTCTTCGCGCTGGCGAGATGCTGTAGACGCGGATTGTCGATGGGCGCAAACGGCACTCTGGCCATAGGAGCGTGAGCAGTCGCCATTGATGGTGAAATATCGGAGGTGAAGTTGCGAACGCGTCGGACCAGCGTACGAGTACCCTGGACAATGGAAAAGAAGCGAGTGGAGAGAAGCCCTGGTCTAGTCGCGGGCGTAGTCTGGACGGGCAACAGAAATATAACAACGACACTAGGTACTCCACGGCGAGGAGGCAGGCAGTATGGATCAGAGACAGGTAAGTGAATGAGCGTGACAGGTATAGAAGAGGAGGAGGATGAGGGAGATGGAATCGGACGTGTCGAAGTCGAGGCTACAGGTGGTGGTACCGGTACCTATGTGCTTCCTCCCAGTCTGCCAGCAACCAGTGAGTGGGCTGTGGCCTCAAACGCTCAGCGAAGAGGGGCTAATGCAAGGTGAGCGTGCCCAGGACGCGTGAGGTTCGTGGAGTGAAGAGCGTGTTGGACGTGATGGACCAATGAAACCGATGCTGTGGCGCTCTCCAACCTCCAATTGAGACCCACTCCTATCGGCTGGGTAACACACTAGTTACCGCCGTGTGAATGGACCAGGTTCCCATCAGCATTACCTGACCTACCTACACAGGTACATCATACATGTATACCAGTCAACCAACATCATCATCACAAAGAGAGGGAGGCTACCTACAGTAGGTGCTATGTTGAAGGTTACCTATGCGCCAATAGCAACGCGAAGCACACACCGACAAAGTAATGCAGTTTGCAGTCTCAGACCTACCTCCAATATACCTCTGTGGCACATACATCTTCGGACCAGTCCATCCGCCCTGCCGAACGGTGAAGGCGTGGGATCCGTGTCTGGCGCAAGACCCAGGTTTCAGAAGGCATTTCGCGTTCATGTACCATTCATTGTACCTGATTACTACCTCCTACGAAAATATTCATATCTGTCCATGGAAAGCTGCATCGGTAGCTATCTACATGTACCTAAGGTCCTAAGGTAGGGTAGGTGGTCTCCTCATCCTATCAAGTCTCACTCATATGGCTCCTAATCCACTTCGCTGAAATGGGCTTGACCCATCTTCTACACCACTTGACATTGCCCTCCGTCGGGTCCATCACGCAAGCAAAATGCGTCTCTTCATTCGTGGTGGGGTACGACTGCACCAGCGAAATCACCTCCTCTTCCGTCACAAGTTGCTTCATGTCGTCCGCCGTCATACTCCGTCTGGCCTTCTTCGCCCGCAAATTGTAGTAATTGTGCTCAGCACACTGCTGTCGGTCTTTAGCCTCACTCAGAAGGTCCTCCATGCCGGTCGGCGCTTTCTGTTCATAGTTACTAGTTCCAGCGGTACTGTTATCTGTGCCCGTAGTTTTGTATGTGTCTCTGCTATACTGCGTCCCAGAACTGCTCTGAGTTGCTGTGCTGTCGGGCCGGTCGGCATCTGTGTTTGTGACTACGACGAAATTGTCGCTAGCTCTCGCGATTGCTGTTCTGTAGTCCTTTTCAACCACTGTGGTTTCAACGCCATTACTGAAGCATAAGTAGCACGCTGTGCTCTTCAACGGCACGCGGGCCTCATCTGCATGCGTTACGATCTTGACAATATCCTCGTATGTCCATATTTCCCACGCTTCTGGCGACCCCGATGGCCAGAAGTGCTTTTTACGCCTGGGTATCAGGAATCGCCGAAGTTCGCTGGATATGCTGCGTCTATGCCCAAGAAGAACCATCAAGAGATGCCAATAGTATCTCGAGTCTGGCCAGAAGTGACCCTTCTCGTTGCGGTTGGGCCGGAAGTTCAAGCTCAAGCTCATGTGCATTCTCACTCCGGTCAACACTCCTACGTATCCTGCGTATGTCAGGCTCGATGCGACAATAGGCCCATCGTGAGAAGTCTTGAAGTCCAGCTGGATTACCACTTTGCGTAAAGAAGGCATGCCCCAATCAAGCGTTCTGAAATGCAACATCTTTGTGCCTCCCTTTTCCTCATCCTTCACCGCCGCTCCACCACTACTGCAGCCCATGAACAGATCCAGAAGCACGTTGAAGCATACGAGCAGATACATGGGCACACCTGTGGCCTTGCTAATGCCCTTGAGCTCTCGATTCTCGTCTCCATCATGGACTCGACGGAGCAGCAAGCGGCACACCAGATGCACCCAGATCAAAGGTACCCGGTAGAGCATACCTCCAACAACTTCATCAAACAATGGGGTTAGACCATTGACTTCTTGGTTGAAGACGGCGCATACTTCGAGATATCGCTGTTCGGGCGGAAGCGAAAGGTCAATTACAAATCGTGGCGGCGTATCGGGGTATCGCGTTTTCGAAAGCTCAGTGGACCCGGCACTGGTCTTGCCGACGGTGGTACTGCGCCGTTGGATGACATCGTTCAGGTGCTGCGGGCTGGCGAGGTTGTGTTGTGGGAGATCTGTACTGGCAGCGGTGGCCTCTCGCAGCGTCTGACTGCGAGTCGCCGGCGACATGTGGACAGAAAGAGTGCGGAGTGTTTGGGTGAGACTCGGATCACGAGAAGAGTGTAAGCGGAAGGTTAAGTCTGGTACTTATCTGCGCGCATGGTGGAGCTCGAGTCCACGGATGCTTGGGAGGAAGCGGGATTCCGAGTGAGTAACCTTCCTCTTCGTGCAGATGCATCCTTCCGTCTTTGTGGCTCATCATTTTCGCGACATTCACAGTGTCTGGATGAGGTGCGATGGCCAGAGCAGGATGAAGTAGAGAAGAATAGGTACTAGGTGTAAAGGGGGAGAGAACGGTCCAGCAGACTAGTTCTAGTTCTAGTTCTATTAGGCCGATCGCAGCTCGATCTCTTGGCTGCCCTGTGCAATCAAGATCTGTACGGAGGTGCTAGCCGAAGTGGCTCTGGTCTGTGCAAGCGCTAGGAGCGGTCCGATGCGGGCTAACTGATTACAGTTGTCCGGGGCTGGTAAGATCCGCCCTATAAACAGACTTCGCGGATAACGGATAGCGGTTGGCCGCTTTGGGCTTCCGTCGCCGTACTGTCGCGTTTATGTGGAGTAGTTGGACTGCATGTGAAGGACCATAGTCAGCAGTGTACAATGAGCAACATTCAGTCTTCGCGTTGATATTGCTTGGCAGAGGCTGGTTGTCACTGTTAAGGAATATCCAGTCCGTCGTATCTGGTTCGAACACAAGGAGGTAGTTTTGGTTGGGGTTGATTTGGGAGGGTGCATTGTGCAAGAAAAAGGCCAGAGAAATTTCAGAAACAAAACACTTCAGTCAAGCAAGCCATTTTGGGTTATCCATACACGAAGCCCAGGAAAAACACACGATTCCCACTGCATCAAGAAACCAATGGCCTCTCCAACACGAGCCAATGGCCTTGCATCCGAATTATCAGCACACCAACAACCACCAAGTCCACCCGCCATGCAGTCCCCAACACCCAACAATAAAAAACGACCTCCCAAAAAGCAAAAGCCCAACTACACTCTCATCCACAGCAAACCTCTACCACTCCAAGTCCACCCCCTCCCAGCCTTCCACCCAACAAACCCCATATCACTTCTCCGATTCACATACGCCTATCTCTCCCAACTCCTATCAACACCCCCATCCCACGCCGCACAACAATACCAAGGAATTTTCTCGCCCGAAACTCGCTCCGTACACATCACGGATCCCGTGCACGCTCGAGCATTATGGGAAATGGGATTTTTCGGCAAGGGGACGCTCAGTCGCAGTGAGCCGAGTTGGGTCGAGCGCGAGAAGGCGCGTTTGATGGCTAAGCGGGCGGGGGGAAGTGGAGGGACGGCGGAGGAAGTGACGAATGCGAGGAGAGAGAAGAGAAGATTGTTTAAATTGGAGCGTGCGAGAGTGGAGGCGGAGAAAATTGAGAGGCAGAGATTGGTGGAGGAGGGGAAAATTGATGATTCGAGTGTTGTTGTTGCCGTTCTGGAGGAGGTGGAGGTGGAAGGAGTGGAAGGGACGGAACAAGAAGGCAAATCAGAAAATGTCATTGTCGAGGCAAAGTCCAAATTTGTGGAAACTGCTACACTTCCCCAATCTGCTGTGACGGAACTTCTTCCGCCTCAATTGGGAGTTATTGTCAAAGATGCAGACGAAAACTCAGAAGAAGAAAAGGAAAACCCCATCCCCACCTTCCCCAACCAAGAACACCTCCAACTCACTCTCGAAGAAGCCTTTTTCCTCTCCTACGGCCTCGGAGTCCTACAAATCCACCTCCCCACCACTCCCCCTTCAACTCTCAATCCCGCCGCTTCCAGCACGCAATCCCTCCTCCAAATCTTTTCCGCCCACAGCTTCTTCCCCCCCGCCTCCTCCGAAACCATCCGACCCGACGACCCCTTTCTCCTCAACTACGTCGTCTACCACCACTTCCGCTCACTCGGCTGGGTAGTACGACCAGGGTTAAAATTCAGCGTCGACTACCTCCTCTACTATCGGGGTCCAGTGTTCAGCCACGCCGAATTTGCCATCATCATCGTTCCGGCATACTCGCACGCATACTGGACGACAGAGCAGGGGGAGAGGGAAAGAAGGGTTAAAGGTAGTGGTGGGGATTGGTGGTGGATGCATTGTGTGAATCGTGTGCAGAGTCAGGTGTTGAAGACGTTGGTTTTGGTGTATGTGGATGTGCCTGCGCCTATGCCGATGACGATGACGGGGGGAGAAGGGGGAGGCGGCGAGGATGTGGGAGCTTTGTTGAGGAGGTACAAGGTAAGAGAGTTTGTGGTGAAGAGGTGGACTCCCAATCGGAGTCGAGATTGAGGAGGATGTGAGTGTGGGTATCGATGGACGCGATTCTCAGGTAGGTATCAATGAGACGCTCGTGTCTCGGAAATGCCAAATTCCACATGTGAAAACGTCTGCTCGGCGCAATCGACGAAAGATGGTTCCAAATTTAGGTGAATCGAAAGGCCGTCATGTTCATTTTCCGAAAGGCTGGCGACCTCATTCTATAAAAAAAAATGCTTTTAGGCTTGCTTCTATCAATGCAAAGGTCGCCTCGCCCAACAGGCAGACTGCACAGCCATATTCCACATTATCAGGGACGCTGAAAGTACAGCAAACGATACAGAAACATCTTTTTTTGTAACCATCATGAAGTGGAACCTCCGCATGTACATCGTACCGAGCACTTCGTAAAGCGTGTCGCATCACATCGGCCGTTAATGTCGCATGAGTGGTTCCGAAGTCGCAAGGCCTTCGTACGTGGTAAAGAAGCTGGTGCCTGTCAGGCTACGATGTCTTGGTGGGTGCGCTCGCAGCGGGTGGTCGCCTTGCGGAGCGTTTGTAACTCTCTCTAGTTGTTTACTGGTACGTCGTGACTGAGACGGGGCGCCATCCATCGCGGTGGACTGCCTTCTCGCCCATGTCCGTGGGTCGAAGTTGGCGTCTTCGCCCACTATCCATGTCTGCGGATCATAGCTCCAACCGGTCCACAGGCTGCTACACTAGAACACTGTGCCATCAGATAAGATCATGATTGGAGGCTCCTTCGTGTTGGGTCTCGAGACCTCAGCAATCTCGCGGCCGCCCTATATGGTCACATCAGCACATGTCTCTCCACCCGGCACATATAGCATCAACTCACCTTCCAGGTGCCGGCCTCAAGCACTTGCGCCAGGCTCAGCTTTTCGTCTCCACTGAGTCCAAGAAGGGCATTGACTTCCCCGTGCAACTCGTCAAGGAAGCCAACAGTCAGCGCGCGCCACTCGACAATCACATCGTCATCTGCGGTGAACAGAGGGACGACCTCCATATTTGGCTGGCCTTTCCTCGTCGAGTTCATGTGGTACTGCTCCAGACCACGCTGCGCATCCTCCTCCTTGAGGGTCAGAAGGCCTGTGTCCACGAGGAGACCGCCATTGCGGTACTCGGGCAGTCCTGTCATGAGGTCCACACCTGCGAACTGCACGTGCGCCAGCTTCTGCATAGGAACCATCAACGAGTACGTGAGCCACTGTGTCAGCTTGTGGAAAGGGACAATGTTTTCCCAGGGCTGTGTGGGATGTGATGGCATCGATCCACATGGCCAAGCATCTCCCAGTGCCACGCCATCAATCTGTGTTCGCGTGGCTGGCCATATGCTAACGAGACCGCTCATGAGGGTGTCCCACAACGTGGGGATGGGCACGACTGGGGTTGATCCCGCATGCGTAGTAGGATGACCAAGCAGATAATCGAGCATGCCTCCAGGCCTGTGCTCCGGACCGAATATCTCCTGATTCAGAAGTGAGTCTCCTAGCCTGATGAGCAGATTTGTCCGACCTTCCAGTCCATCGATGGGATTGTCAGGAGTCACTTGCAGTCCCTTGGCCATGCTTTCAACTGTCAACTTCTTCAGACCGTCGCTATCGACCTGGAAGGGCTGATCTACAGCACTGGAGAACAAGCCCGTCTTGAACATCTCCAGACTGGCCACTGCAAGGCCCTCGCTACGCCTGTATATCTTGCCACTCTCTTTTGATTTGTATTGCCATTTCGTTCCTGCGCCAGCATCCAGCAGGACGGAAACCAGGAAGAGGTCAATGAGGCGTCGGGTTCGCTCCCGATCGTCGACTGTGCTGGGCCACGTGCGCATGAGTTGGTCGATTCGCGGAATGCCGCCGACCTCAAAGTGCTGCCATCTGCCGTGGGGAGGAATCTTGCTGTAGTCGGGATCAAAGTCTCGCTATCATGGAACTCAGCTGCAAGCCAGAAGGCCGATGGTGTGTGTGTGTGGAAGTATAAGGTACCTTGATGATGGAGACGACGTAGGCTGCCGTGTCTGGGAACTTGGACATGTCCACCGTGAAGTGGCGCAATTGGTTCCTCTTCGCCTTTTCCAACACTAACCTGGTCCGCTCGCGCACTGCATAGATGCTGCGCAGGTACGCGGCAGGGTCCACCTGGGGATCGGGCGCCCTGGGCAGTGGGACACTGGGTATGCTAGCACTTGGCGAGGCTTCCGTGCTGTTGGCGCGCTTCATGGTGAATCTGCTGGCAGTAGTGTGGAACACGGAGGCGTTGCCGGTGGTGGTGGTGTTGTGGTTGTGGTAGTGGTTGTCGGTACGGTTGCGAATGGTGGTAGTGGTGGTGGTGTCGTGGTGCCTGTCCCGCCTTTTGAAGAGACCCATGTTTGGCGGTTCTGGTGTAGGAGCTCCCCGCCGGCGATAAGCGGTCTATCGGCCAGGGACGAAAGTATACTCGCCGGCGCGCAGGGAGTGCCGGTGGGTAGTCGAGAGAGGGTGCACCGGTGCAGGTGACGATTGGTGTGTTTAGTGCACAATGAACCGCACCACGTGGAGATTGGACACTGTAACACGGAGGACCTGTGAACACGGGAGGGAGGTACGGGTAGGAGGTCAGGTATGGCTGGGCGTGGAAGGTGCAGATGCAGGCGCGACGACAAATCCTGCTGCCCGCTGCCCAGAAGGAATGGAAGCGAAGCCTTTGACTAGTTCGAGCGACTTTCATTACCTACCTCCTAGTACCTCCTACCTTAACCATCCCGTCACCTTCAAGTTTCGTCTTCTTGGCTGCCGGGTGGACGACATGGACCGTATCAGCGGACCTAATCGTGTTTCTGCTATAGTTCTGTAGTACCACCTACAGCTTGGACAGTGGACCCAACATCACCTCCATCTCCCTGACCTACCTCCTACGCTCCTACGGACTGTACATGGAACACGCGCCTACAGCCTACAGCCTACAGCCTCCAAGTATCCTGGACTCGTCACCACCTCATCTCGCACCTCGCTCGTACCACATGTGGTGCTGCTGTCATGGATCGCCAGAACAATCATCACACTTCTGTCCCCCGCTGCTCGGTAGGAACTGTGGGAAGGTCCAGGAAACTGCATTAATAATCATATACGCGCCCAGTGTGCTTGAGCTTGTGAGCTCGTATTGGTGCGGGCATTGATATTACTGACGCCTCTCGCCCGCGAACCACAACGTTTTGTCAACACAGCGGGGGTAAAGTTTACCTTGCGATATTGTAGAGCCGCTAACTAGAACTAGTAGTGCTGGAGGACCACGACTCCATGGACCATGAGTGTGCGCCATTATTGCCAAACTACCTCAGGTAGGCACTCATAGCCGCCGCCGCCAAGCTACATGCACACACAGGGCGGACGCCTTAATTCAGTCAGATGTATATGAGGGAATAAGCCGTGGAAGCAAGTATGCCCAGATGATGTAGTCCTTGTCTCACTGATCAATTTCGGATCGGGTTTTCAAGAGCAAGGGTACCTAAGCGAGAGTGCCATTCGAGTCTCGACCGGCGAATGTGGGCATGACATCTAGAGGTTAGGTGGTCATCATGTTTGCCATGGAGAACAACGGCGTCCCATCAGTTCGCATGCGATACGCTGACGACTGATGGTATCGAGAATCACACAGCGAGCAGCCACAGTCTTTGATGCCTCATAGTCTCGATCTCAAACCCGGCCTGAGCTCTAGCCCGCCGTTCACGACATCGTAGTCTCGGTTCCGACTCCAGCCCACCCACTTTCCGAGCAGATCTAGAGGAATCGTAAGTTAGCAATGGTCTGGAGACATAATGAGACCCCTCCAGCTGTTGTAGGTAGCTGTACTCACCTTCCCCGCCTTCACCAGGATAAAGTCCCGCACTTGCCCAGCCTCCATCCTCGACACCAATGCCTTGTCCGGTCGCAGGATCTCTGTCATCGGAATCGGCCTCATGGATGGCAAGACCTGGCGACGACTGGAGTGTAACAATCGGCCTCTGGTCAAATCCCTCCGCTTCGAGTTCCTGCTGCGTCTTGACAGGCGTAACGCATGCATCCGTGCCGTCGAAGATAGCCTCCCACTCGGCTCGCGTCTTTTGTTTGAACAGTTTCTCAAATGCATGCTTCTGATCATTCCATGTCTGCTTGTCGAGCCGATTCTTTACCCAGCTATACTTGCTCGCGTCCACCTGCAACCCCTTCAGCAACTCAGCATAGAATTGCGGCTCTAAAGCCCCCACGGCCACATATTTCCCATCCTTGGTCTCGTATGTGCTATAGTATGGTGCACCGCCATCAAGCGTGTTCGTTCCCCTCGGCGCATTCCACATGGGAGTCTTGAGTCCAAACCTCGGCATGGATGCCAAATGCGCGGACCCATCCACCATATTCGCCTCCACCACTTGACCCTGTCCCGTCCTCTCTTTCCCCAACAAAGCCAACAGGATCCCCATAAAACACACTGCGCCCCCTCCAGCAAAATCTCCCAGTAAATTCGTTGGCGGGAAAGGTTTCTGTCCCGCCGGTCCGAGCATGGAGAGGACACCCGACACTGCAATGTAATTGATATCATGACCAGCCATATCTTTATATTTACCATCTCGTCGAAATCCCGTCATCCGCGCAACGATGAGTTTAGAATTAATTCGCAGCAGCACAGATGTCGGATCCAGACCCATCTTCTCCAATACCCCCGGCCGAAACGGATCAATGAGAACATCTACATGTTTGACCAAATCTTTAATCAGAGCAATGCCTTGCGGCGTTTTGGTATTCACGGCAATAGACGACTTGTGTCGGGTGAGTTGATCGGGTGTGGGAGGAGGATGAGAGGTTGCCTCGTCTGAATGTGCTTGGGGATGTGCGCGATCGATGCGAAGCACCTGGGCGCCGTAGTCTGCGCATAACATTCCTGCGTACGGACCTGGAGCCAACCCTGCAAATTCGAGAACTCGCAGGCCGGCGAGAGGAGGTGTATTCCCTAGACCTGTGGCGGCGCCGTCGATTAGGACGGGGTTTCTGTTGAAGCTCATGATTGGTCGTTGTCGGTGGTGGTGGTGGTGGTATGCCTTTTCGGCATTAGGCGGGAGTGATGAAGACTACATGTTGAGGAGAGAGAGAGAGAGTGATGACAGGGAGACTGTCGTGATGTCCGAGTCCTGCAAAGGATAACATAGCAATAGCCTCGGATCAGCATACAAACCACAGCTTGATCCATGAAAGTGTGGAGTTTACATGGCATGGGTTTGCGCGAATGGCGGGGTCGTCGCGGGCCGTGCGTTAGTGGCGTCTCTGGAGCAGAGTGCCCTGCAGTGGATAAATCGATTTTAAAAAAATGCCGTTCACGGGCAACAATGGTACTTACCTACTCTTATAGGAGGTAGCAATACCCCGTTTCCACCAGTCTACCTCTTAGGAACAAGAGCATACAAGGCAATTCGGGCCCGAGTTTCTAGACGCCATCCGTCGGACCGCCCAGTGCATCACCGAGACAAGGCGTTCATTGAGCTGTTCATACCAACTCCAAACATGACGCAGTCGGATAGCGGCATTATCACCGCGATGCACGACAGGTGGTCTCGCAACACTCGATTCCATGGCAAATGGGGAAATTGATATCGGGAATTCAATGGGGTATCTTGCGCTGCATCAAACACATACTAAGCTCACAGTCATCATGGTCGGGCAGGCTTCAAAATTCCAGCTCTTCCACCTCCATACCACACTCGACACATGCTTTCTTCGTCATGCCCGTCTCTGGATCCTCCACGCTCCGTCCCCATTCATGTTCGTGTTGGCCTTTCCCTATCGTATCGCCAAACTCGCCTCCGCCTCCACTCCTCGCCTTTTTGTAGGCATCGACTCTCGTTCGCTTCTTGAGCTCGTTGAGTTTGTTTCGAAACTTCTTCTCTTTGCGATCTTTCGTCTCTTGCGTCCTGCGCTGATATTCGGCATCTAACCCCTCCGCGCTCCCCCATTTCTGGTCGGAGAAGGCATACTCTTCCACCTGATATCGTAGGAACAACATCATGTCGTTCCACGTGCTTTTGTGCGGATTGGGCTTTTTGATATGCGGTAGCAAGCTTGCATCTTTCAATTCCGGGTCTGTCAGCAGATAGTCCTCCTTTGCCTCCGTCTTCGTCAACAGACTGTACTTTTCCGGCAGCTTCTCTTTACACGTATGACAGACTTGCGTGTGGAGCATTTCATCCCAGTTCCAGTCAATCTCCAGACTGCCGCACTCTCTGCACTTCTTGGCGTTCCTCCCGTCCAGCGCAGACAACCCGGGCTCATATGGCCCTGCCTTTGCATTCTGTAATTTCCGCTGTAGCTGCTTGTGTTCCCACTCTCGCAGCGTCATATTCGCAGGCTTCCCGTCGGGATCAGGCGCATGCAACGCTTTATTATAGGGGTCATCGTCTGCAGTCATGAAACCGCCTTTCGTATCTGTCATTTTGCTGAAGTCGTACTCGACATATTTTTGAAATTTGCGCGCGGCTCGAATGCCATCGTCGGGGGCAGAAGCAAGGCCATTATTGCTGCTGGGAACGCTGTTTCGAGCATCGCGGGAAGAGGCCGGCGTGTCTCGAGTGATGGCGGCGTGAGGTCGTTTCTGGCCTGCTGCGAGTGTGGTTGATGTCGGCGAGGGCCGAGATGGAGCCAGACGGACGTCTTGCTGGTTGCGAAGTGCTTTGGCTCGTAAGCGGGACTCTTCCATCCGCCGCACCTGTTCGGGTGTGATGGGAGACTTGGCTGAAGCCGCAGATGCAGGAGCCCGTCGCGGAGGCGTTCGAGGACGCTCGGTATCAGCCATGTTGGTGCTGTTGTTGATCGTACCGAGCAGTATGATGTGATTACACCCTTATACAGGCGTGTTCGTTGGTGAAATGCAGGACAGTGAAAGTGGCGATGATGTAGCTCTGGCTGACACGTCCGATCGGCGCTAGTATCGGCGCTACGGACGAGCCGCGGGACGGGAGTGAAGAAACGGGAAGCAGGGGCACAGAAAGGACCTTCGCCTTCAGCTTCTTCACTCTCACTCCGACATGACTTGCATGTTTTTTTGGAGGCGCACGAAGAATCGAATTGGGACCTTTCACCACGCTCAAATCGCATTGATGGCAATACTGCCGCACTTTGATGGTGGAAATGAGCCAGCACTATTCCATATATCCACCAAAATGCTGACTTTCTCTTCGAGCTGATTCCACTGAAGAACCTGGCACAGAACAGTATAAACGAATTTCCTGTTAAGAAGAATTTGACGATACGCTTTTTCACGTCAGACATAATTCCGTCCCGCCGTGTCAGCACCCTCAGAACGATACTGCGGAAAGCAGACCACCCATAGCCAAAAAAAGGAAAAGAAAACTGCTTTGCAGTAGATAGCAATCACCTCATCCGGACCCCTTGAGAGCTTCAGTCCCATTGCGGACCATCTGAGCCATGCAGCGCTTTGCGTCTGTGATATTGATCTCCACTGCATGGTGGGATTGCATATGCCCAGGTCTTGGGGATTGGATGACCGTCTATGCTGTTTTTCGGGATGTTGGACGTCCTCTCCCCAGTCACTGGAAGACCAGATCGAGGATGCGGTCGACAGCAGCGGGAAGAAGATGAGCCACCATTGACGTACAATTCACGTACTCCGCCAATGCCAGATTTTTGGAGCCTTCAGGTTACAGGCACATGTAATGTAGTGCAATTTTGAACAGTGTTGCGTACAAGTCTAACCCCTTCGAGAGTGCTAAGCTATATACAGCTAGTATATTAGCAAAGATAAAAACTACCTTGGTCACTAGCCGGTCACGATCAACAAAATCTCAATGAGCGGAACCGCCACTCGGATCACTCGTTCTGCTGACATCATCGAGAAAATGTACCGTCTTCCAGGTTTTTTATCCTCATTTGATTGCTCAGCCGTGTAGCCTAATCCGGAAATTCTTCACAACAAACAAATCCCCTCCTGCAGCGATCCCTTCTGCACCCAAAAACAACTTTCACTTCGGAAAACATGGATCCCGAAAAGCCCCAAGATGAATCCTCGGACGAACCGCCTCAGCTGGACACACACGATCGAGAAGTCCAACAACACCGACAACAACAAGAAGAAGAAGAAGAAGAAGAGAATGCATCTTTAACCCCCACCAAATCCCTCCTGCAAGAAGTCTCTCTCCCGCGAGAAATCCTCGTCGTGGGCATCATCGCCCTCGCCCAATTCACCACACAATGTGGACTCGGCCAAACGCTCGCCATCTTACACATCATTGGCGATGACTTTGGCGTAACGAATCCCGGAACGCTGAGTTGGTTGATCGCGGGCTATTCACTCACCGTCGGAACCTTCATTCTCTTCACCGGTCGATTGGGAGATTTATTCGGGTGGAAGAAAATGCTCGTCATCGGATATTGTTGGTTTGGAGTCTGGTCTGTGGTTGCAGGTCTCTCCGTCTACTCCAACCATGTCCTGTTTGTCTTTGCGAGAGTATTTCAGGGCATTGGACCTGCGATTTGTTTGCCCAATGGGTTGGCTTTGCTCGGGGGATTGTACGGGCCTGGCAAAAGGAAGAATATGGCTTTTGCCATCTTTGGATCCTGTGCGCCTGGAGGTTCGATGGCCGGGGCGGCGTTTGCTGCGCTGTTCGCTCAGTTGGCCTGGTGGCCGTGGACGTTTTGGTCGTTTGGTATTGCCCTCTTCGTAATTGCCGCTGCGGCGGCGTGGGCGATTCCAGATCCGCAAACCGATAAGCCGGGACTCAAGGGACATGCCCTATGTTCGTGGGGTGCCGTATGGGAGCTGGATCTCCTCGGAGCAGGCATTGGAATTCTTGCGCTGGTACTTTTCAATTTTGCCTGGAACCAGGCTCCCATCGTCGGCTGGGGAAACGCACAATGTATTGTGACTCTGATTGCTGGAATTTTCCTCGTACCCGTCTTCTTCTGGATCGAGCAAAAAATTGCCCGGAATCCACTTCTTCCCATGGAGATATGTACCACCAGCAACGCCTTCGTCCTCGGATGTGTTGCACTCGGCTGGGCCAACTTTGGAATCTGTTCGTCGTCCTCTTCTCCCCATCTCCATCCCGTTAACTCTACACTTCTCCACACACTAACGTCAAAAACGCAGGGGTCTTCTACCTCTGGCAAATCCTCGAAGAACTCCGCGGCAGCTCTCCCCTCCTTGCATCCGCCTACCTATCACCTCTCACCATCTCCGGAGCCGTAGCCGCCGTCGTCACCGGAGCACTTTTACACAAAACTCGCCCCGCAGTCGTCATGATCATTGCGCTCTGCGCTTTCATGACGGGCTCGATTTTGATTGCCACGTTACCAGTACACCAGATCTATTGGGCGCAAATATTCGTCACGACGCTCGTCACGCCCTTTGGAATGGATATGAGTTTCCCCGCGGCCACGCTGGTGGTGTCGGATTCGGTGGAAAAGTCGAAGCAAGGGGTTGCTGCTAGCTTGGTGAATACGATTGTGAGTGGTTTTTCAGTCTTTATGATAATTCTTCGGCCTTCCAAACAACCTCCATCAAATAAATTTACCCTACTCCTTAACCAAACCCCCCCTCCCCCCTCCCACATCACCGCAGCAAAAACATAATTCCATCGCTAACAATTAATTCCCCTCCCAGGTCAACTACAGCATCTCCCTCGGCCTCGGCTTCGCAGGAACCGTAGAAGTCCACGTCAATCGCGGAGGACGCACACCACCAGATCTCTTACACGGCTATCGCTGTGCATTATATTTAGCAATAGGACTCGCTGGACTCGGAATTCTTTTGGCCATATTTTTTTTGCTCAAGACTTTGCGGGATGAGAGAAGGAGAATGAGGAGGTCATCATCTGCTCGGCTGCAACGGGGTTGGGGGGAGGGGGCGGCGAAGGAGAGAGGCGAGGATGGTAGTGTTGGAATTAAAGGTTAGAGCGTGTGAGAGGATGCCTGATGGATTGATTATGTGATACACTGATACCCCCTCTTTATAATACATGAAAGATAGGCTGTGTGGGCAAAACAAGTTCTTTTGTTTTTTTTTTACTGCTACTAGACTTATTACTAGGAGAGATGGATGTATACCTACAGTACCTAGGTAAATACAAATATCTCGAGGAGCCAAACAAAGTTGCTTATCGTCTGATTTTTCTTTTCTCACAGGGGACATTTTATTCCTCAGGTAGAGCATAGATTTTGCATGCACCTGATAGATAGGGTTCATATTCATACATGACCACAAGTGAAAAAAGGCCCCTCTGTCTAATGTCTATGAACCACCAGGACGTCACACATATCATAAAGATATCACATTATACGGTGCTAAGATATATTTCTTGTTATGTACTGTACGTGCTTTTCATCATCCATAAAAAGGGACAGGGAAGCTTCACTCAAACTAATAGTATGCATAATAAACAATTTTGCTGGAAAGTTTCTTCGCGCCCCTATCTCGATACTTTGGAGTTCTCGGTGCTTGTAGGTAGGTAAGGTAAGGTAAGGTAAATACACATGTCGTCGGCGAAAGATATACCATGTTAGATACCCTCGATACCTAGCATCTTTCCGGTATAATTGGTCTGCTGGTTCACACACACACACACACACACACACACACGAGTCGTAAAAGTCGCAGCATAATAGCGCATTCAAGATTCAAGATTTTCATTTCAACCTTGTGCTGTGCCGTGAGAATGAGCCACACCAAAAGGTGAAGATGGCGTGGAAGAATTCGTTCGAGAGGATGATGGTGCTCGTGAAGGCATCCACACCGTCCCTTGAGGCGTCACTTTGCGACCGACGTCAGCGAGAAGAGGGGCGTTGGGGAATTCGATTTTGTTGAATGCGAGTTGTTGTTCACTCTGATCATCATCGTCGTCGTCGTCGTCGTTGTTGTTGTTGTCATCGTCGTCGCGGCGAAGATTGGGGGGCGAAGAACTGGGATCCGATCCGGGTTCCGTTGGTGGCATGGTGGTGAATGGCATACTCATGCCTTTCATGAAGACTCGTGCGGAAACGTGCTCGACCCAGGATACCCATCGCCCGTGTCTGTTGGCGCGAAAGTATTGTTCTGCAAGGCGGAGGAGGAAGAAGCAGCACATGTCCCCTGTTGCTCCATGGGCCGGTTCGATGAAGAATGGTACCAGTCGGCAGAGACTTAGTACGTAAAACAAGAGTTCCTTTTCGTGGACGACGCGCTTCGGAGGGGGTAGCCAGTCCGGCACTAATCGCTGACGCATGTCGAATAGAGACCGGATCGTCTGCCGAAGCATGAACATGCGGAACCAGTGAGAGCTGTGGATGTATCCCGTCTGGAAGCTCGGGAACCGGAACGCTCTAGTCATGGTGTGGTTCTCGATCAAGTCGGCGAATGGGTGGAAGTACTCGATATCCACCAACGCGATCCACGATTTCTCTTCCATGGCATCTCGGGCGTGCACCGTTGCGAGGTTGCTTTTCATCTCCATCTCCATTTGCTCACAGTCGAACAGCAGATGGTCGAGGCTTGCCAAGCATCCTGGATGATTCCAATCGAGACGATCGTGCCGCTCGAGGAGTGCAGGAAGACGAAGTCCAAGCCGGTTCGACTCGCTGAGGTCGTCGTGGATGTCAGTGGCTTTTGTTTCCACAGCGCTCCACTTTGCTGCGGAATACGGATCGCGTCTTCGCGTTAATAGTGACATGAATAACGATCCGGTCGTGAGCTGATAGAAGAGATGCACAGCCAATGGACTGCTCAGAATCGATTCCGGCCCACGTTGCTCCAGAAGGCGCTGCGTGCCATGCTGGTGGCTGACCCACGAGTGCCCATGGACTCGGAAGTGGGTGTAGAATTCGCAGGACGAGAGGACGCATGTCGTGGCCAGTACAGCGTCATCCTTGAGCTTCTCCGGCTTCGACAAAGCTATCCTTAAGCCTCGTAAGGACTTCCCATACGCTTCCACGGCTGTGTTCAGGAGCTGCGGGTTACGGTATGTCGAGCCTATTTGGACAAGAGTCAAAGCATCCAATGCGTGCGATAAGGAGGCCCTGCCAGACGACGGAAGTTCCATCAAACTATGGAGAAATCTCTTGTTGGACGACCACAGCCCGGGACCGTGAGTGGGGATGTCTTGCGGTACGTATAATTGGAGGAACATGCCGTGCAATTGCGCTCGCATTGCTGCCGGCGAGTGAATCGACCATATCGGCGTGGTTGGTGCCACATTCACAGGCGCGACAGGTGGCGTGCCCGTTCGATGCAATGGCTGTTGTGCGCCTAGATCGAAGCCAGCCCAGGTGAATGTCGTCGTCAGCTTCTCCTCTGGAGTGGACGCTTCTGAACTCGTCCACCGAACGGGCTTCCGCCGTCCCTTCAGCGCAGCATGGGCGTCAATCTGCAGTCGTTGAACCGTTTGGTCTGTCTGATCCTCGAATTCGATATCGCCTTTTCGGGCGGTCTTGAATCCGGGACACACCACGCCATGGATTCTGCACCTTTTGCAACCTGGCCGTTCCTCGTCACATCGGATTTTCCGCTGGCGACACTTTAGGCAGCCTGTACTCCTCAGCGGCATGCCGTCGCCCTCCACTTCTTCATGACGGGATATGAGGAGAGAGGGAGAGAGAAGAGGAAGAAGAAGAAGGAAAAAGGAAAAAGAAAAAAGAAAGAAAGTCGGCGGCGTGAAGATGCAGCAAAAGATCGGGTCGGCCGAGACGTGACGATCAGTTCATCCCACCCAAGTTTTGTGTACCCGGCGAAAGCCGTTTGCTGACGTCGAATGGGTCGGCTTGGCACTGCTTTCTCATCATGTCTGCTGGCCACGGCGTGTACAGTACAGTACATATAAGGTACCTCCTATGGTATGCATCGACATGTCGTGGGCGATGGGGCAGAGAGGCAGAGGGGAAAAACAAACCAAGTAACAAGGTACCGTAGCGGTTTCATGTTTGATGCCTGTTGCAGATCATTCACGATGACAAGCGGATAGCAGTGTAGGGAATGTTATTGTGATCAACGTGTATTCCATGCATCACTCGTACAGTGGGTATCATTGTCTCCTGCTCGAGCTCGCTCCATTCCGCAATCTCTCAATCATCACTTTCATCACTTTCATCCTCTGGCTCCAACCATTTACTCATATATGGACCATCGAGCCAGTACCCTAGTCTCCTGTAATATCCTCGGACGCCAACACCAGAGATGATGGCAATTTTCTTGCTGCCATGCTCGTCTCGTGCGATCCTCTCAGCCTCCTGCATTAGCAGAGTCCCGTAACCCTGATGCTGCGATTTCCCCTTCACCCTCTCGTGGATCGGCACCGCACTTCCATACACATGAAGTTCTCGGACCAAGCTCGATTGCTGCCCTGTCAACTCTTCCCGGTACGTGTACTTCTCCGAGCACTTTCGCAGGCGTAGTAGGGCAATGAGAATGTCCTGTTTCGGGTCTTCGTACGCGAGGAAGGTCTCCCAGCCTCCGTTGGCGACATAATCTCGCCGCACGAGCTCGACTTGGTTCGGACGGATCTTGTGTTTGACTTCGTTGATGCCGACTTCTCGCGTTCTCACATCTCGACACGTCGTGCCAAAGTCCTTCATTCGCGCCAAGGCCAATTCACGTAGATTGCCGTTCTCGACGCCAGACGTGACGAGTGGCATGGGAATATCTCGTTGCACACGATAGATTCTCGTCCACGGCGGAATGAGTGCTAATATCCGCGCGACGATATCGATGAGGACGTTGGGCGTATAATTCTTGTATCGTCCTGTTCGCCAGAGTTCATACAGTCCTGTTCCACGAATCACAAGCGTAGGGTAAATCTTCAGACCGTCTGTGCGAAATGCGGGATTGGAAAAGTATTCTTGAAATTGGAAGAGATCGCGCTCGAGACCTACATTCGGCAAATCGGGCATCATGTGCGAAACGACCTTGAAGCCTGCATCCTTGGATTGGCAGAAGGTTTCGCAGACAGCTTTGACAGTATGACCGCGGTTGGTATCCCTTGCGACGTCTTCATACAAGCTCTGCACACCCACTTCGAGTCTGGTGCAGCCATAACGGAGCATGTCGGAGAGATGAGGCGGCAGACAGTAATCCGGTCTCGTCTCGATCGTGATGCCTACGCATTTGGTTGTGCTCTGCTCACCTGCTAGAACTGCCTCATCGACCTGCGATGTGGAGTAGCCCGACAAGGCGTTGTGCAATTGCGAGATGAAGGTCTCGCGGTACTTGGGTGAGAGCGACATGAATGTGCCACCCATGATGATGTACTCGACCTTGTCCACGCTGTGTCCCAGGTTCCGAATCTGATCCACTCTGCCCCTCGCCTGTTCGAACGGATCGTATCGTGCCCGTATAGCTCGCATACTGGTCGGTTCGTAGCCCGTATAGGATTGTGTACTGTACTCGAAGTCGGAGTCTGGGCCTCCCGGGCAGTAGACGCAGATGTTGCCCGTGTACGCGATATGAGGGCATCGGTGCGGTTTACACATGACAGCCACCACGGCAATCCCACTGGCACTGCGAATGGGCTTCGCGATGAGCTTCGGCAGAATGTATTTTTTGTACTGCTCGGGCACGGCGGCGATGATGTCTGTGAGAGGCGGCTGGCGGGACAGGTAGTGCTTCTTGGAGAAGGAGCCACGAAGTGAATTCAGATTCAAGTCCTTCTTCTTCGCATCGGGCTGCTGAGAGGCCTCAAAGTCCTCGACCAGATAATTGGCAATATCCGCGCAGCATCGCACGTAACGCTCATTCTCTGGCGGCAGCTTCTCTCGGACTGCTTTCGGTAGACGTTTGTGGCGCGTCTGCGTCTCTGTCATGGTAATTGTGGCCATTGTCCTGTTCTCGTGGTGGTGGTATGCACGACCAGGATCGGATTTGGAGAAAAGAGGAAGCTAAAGTGACGACAGCTCACACATCCCAAGCGCGCTAACGAGACTTGTCACATGCAAACCAAACACATTCTACCTCCTACGACTCAGCAACCTTCACATCCCTCATGGCCGCCCTGTACAATCTCGAACCGCAGCCGACAGCCAAGGTGATCCTGAATACGACATCAGGCGATCTCCAGCTCGAAATCTTCGCCAAACAATGTCCACTGGCCGCTCGAAACTTCCTGCAGCACTGTCTGGACGGCTATTATACCAACACCATCTTCCACCGCCTCGTTCCGGGATTCATAATTCAAGGTGGTGATCCCACAGGCACGGGCTCTGGTGGAATCAGCGCAATCAATAATGGCGATGCCTTTGAGGATGAGGTGCATTCGCGCCTCAAATTCAACAGGCGTGGTCTGCTGGGAATGGCAAATGAAGGACCGAATACGTGCGGGAGTCAGTTTTTCTTAACATTGGGTGCGACACCTGAGCTGCAGGGCAAGAATACCATGTTTGGGAGGGTCGAGGGGGACACGATCTACAACCTCAATAGGATGGCAGATCCAGAGCTGGTGGGTCTGGAAGAAGGGAGTGAGAGGCCACTATACCCGGCGAGAATCACTGGAGCGGAGATACTAGTCAATCCCTTTGAGGACATGGTCGCTCGCGTCCAGGAAGCGCCTAGAAGTAAAGATGAAGGCAAGAAGGAAGTGAAGAAGAGGAAGAAGCCGCTTGGAAAACAGGTCTTGAGCTTTGGAGATGATGAGGACGATGCTGCCCCAGTTGTGAAGAAGGTCAAGGCGAATCCGAAGCTAGTAGTTGTGGAGGAAGAGGCGCAAGAGAAGCCAACGGCGAAGGCCCCGAAGCAGAAGAAGGAGAAAATGTCATCTCCAGATGCGCAATCCGGGGATGTGGTAAAGAGAGGCACAATGGAGCCAACGAGGAAGCCGAAACAAGCTCAGGAGCAGGAAGACGAGGAAGAAGAAGAGGAGCAGTCTGAAGACGATTCGGAAGCTAGGAGACAGAAGCAGCTGGATTCGACGAATGCTCAGATAGCAGCTTTGAAGGCAAGCATGAAGCGTACAGTTGATACAGGACCCAAACACAAGGAGAGACCAAAGAGTACCCTAGAATCCATGATCCCATCCACTTCCACACGAGGCAGGAAACGCGGCAAAGCGTCGGACGAGCGAGGCGCATTAGACCTTTTCAAGCAGTTCAAGTCCCGTCTTGAAGAGCTGCCGGTCGATGACACGCCCGAAGCCGCTCATAATGGGAGTAGTACAGAACCCGGTGCTCAGACCAACGGCCACTCTACGGTGCCGACGACAGGAGACGCGGAGGATGATGAAGCAGCTCTTTGCGACCTTCACTTCATCGCCAACTGCCAATCGTGTAAAGCGTGGGATGACGAGCAGCCCGAGGGCGACGCAGAGGACGACGGTGACGATGATGTCAGTTGGATGGCCAAGAAGCTCACATTTGCCAAAGACACCAAGGGTAAGGACCTCGAGTGGAAACGGAAAATGGAAGAGATTGAAGTCATTGATCCTCGAGCGAAAGCACAGGAGCTCAGGATGGAGAGAAGAAAAGGCAAGAGTGAGAGGCAATTGGCAGACGAGGAGAGAATCAGGAGCAAGAGATAGTGGCTACAGGTACCTTACGTACTTTAGGTATAAATACGCTGCAGCCAATAATGCTTCCATTCAGATGGGACAAGTCGCTGGATGATCGTGAACGTCCCATCGCATCCTCCCCCCTCCCTCCTCAGAATCACAATCACGCAATCCCCAACGGTTCATCCCCCCACCCCCATTCCCTCCTCAACTCCTCACATCTCGCCGCCGTCGCACACCCCGTATCCAGCTCAATAGCGTGCAACAAATCCAAAACCACCTCGCGTTCATCGTGCTCTTCCAAACAAGCCCCCGCAATCGACAGCGGAAGTAACATTTCCACGCGAATCGCGGGCTGAGGTCTTCCCAGGGCGATTCCGATGATTTCGTGGGCGTGGCGGATCGATTCTGTGGAGACTTGTCGGTAGGCTTGCAGGCGGTTGCGGGGGATTGTGATGTTGTTGTTGTTGTTGTCGCTGGTGGCGGTGGTGGTGGTAGTGGATGCCGTTAGGGGGCGATGGAGTAGGAGAAGGATTCGTGCAAAATGATATAATTGGATCGCTGCGGCGCAGATGTCGATGCTGAAGAAGACTTCGAATAGCTGTGAGCGTTGTTGTTGATGATGTGTTCGGCCCGATGCGGTAGGATGTCGGATTTGAGCGCAGGGTTGGAAGGTATCTGGAAGGTTGCCATACCAGTGATCGAGCTGTCGCACTAGGAGATCCCACTGCGATTGACGAGCGGTCGAGTTGGTTTCGTCGCTGGCGAGGTAGTTCATTACGCGTAGGACTAGCCAGAGGAGGGTATGGGCGACTAATTCGTCGGCGAGAACGCGGGAATGATGAGGAGATTCATTTTTGACGACTTCGGAAGATTTGTAAATGCTTCCGTCTTCTTGTATTTCCAGTCCGCAACTATTCCAAAGTGCCACGTCCTCGGTATCGAGCAGAGTCCGTTGTTTGTTGGTATATGCAGCCTGATAGTCTGCTCGAGCAAAATTCCAGAATGAGGCTAACCGTCCCACGGTGAGCGAGGGCGAGACTTGATTCTGCACCTGTTGGGAGGGACTGACGGCGCCCAAAAGGGATTTGAGGCCCGCCAGATGTTGGAGCCAGCCGCCGGTTTCGAGGTTGTCCAGAGATTCATACAACGAGAAAATCGACACCGCGACTACAAGATCATCCGAATTGGCCAAGGATACTGCTGCTGCTGCGTGCTGCGTGTTGGGGCTGTGAACATCACTTAATTCTCCCGAGACAGCTTGAAGGTATTGTCGCGAGAAGGCTATGGCTTTGTCGTAGTAGTTGGCGGCTTTGTAGAACCAGTCCACTTGGGCGGGAGTGTCATCGAGGACTTCCATGGCTGAAGGTTTCTGGTATTGTCGGCCTGTAAAGGGCTTCCTGCCTTTGACTCGTCCGAGCTGTTTGGCTGCTACGGCGGCAATGGCATTTCGTAATAGTGCATCACGGAGAGCTTTCAAGGGGACCAGATGTGTAAAGTGCTTGTCCCGATCGAACAAATCCATCCTGTAGCACATCAGTTACATGTCTCTCTCTCATGCAGTAGCGCCCGCACTCACCAAGGACCTAATGATTCGGTAAAGTGTCGAATCAGATAAGCCATCTCATGATCGCGTTCACTGGTGATGAGCGCACTCGTGTTCAATTGTGATTCTGGCGCGCCCAGGTTGCTGTCTGAAAAGGATCCCGAGAAGATGGCAGTGGAAAGAGGGGTAGCAGAAGCGGAGTTGCTGGCCAACAGAATATCACTCTGATCTACTTCGTCGACAATTTCAGGAATATTCGGCAGAAAGCCACACGTGTTTCCCGCGGCGGAATAGTAGGCGTCAGGTTGTAAGTCGAAGTATTCGGGATCGAAGTTTTCATTCTTCCATACTTCATCCAGCATCAAATCATCATTCGTGAGCGGTATTTGTACAGGCGGATCCAAAGCCGAGCCCGGCCAAACAAGAGAAGGGGAAATATTGCCGATTTCAGTCCGTGGCACCGCCAAGGAGTTGTTCAAGGCTTCAAAGCTAGGGAGCAGTGTAGAAGAAGGAGAAGAAGAAGGCGGAGGCAGAGGCAGAGCGGGTGAAGTGAATGCTGGCACAGCCACTGGAACAGCGAGTCCTACCGCGGGAGAAGTGATACTAGGTTGAGGCTGGACTGCAGCACTGCTGCTCGCCCGAACAGTCGTCTGGAGTGGTCGCTGAAACGCAGTCAGCATGAAAGCAGTATTCCGTGCCTGACGCAACATTGGTGAATTTCATACAGGAGAAGCAGCGACAACACTGTCGTCAGCCGCCGAACTTTGATACTTCTTCCTCAACGAGGCACCCTCATCGACGAACTTCCGCTTCTTGTCGTATCCGGGACATGGCTTGCCTAGCTTCTCGCAACGGAGACATGTTGGTTGCGTTTTGTCACACTATATCAGCATTGTAGAAGAAGAAGAAGGTGTCAGTGAACAAGGCACTCATATTCTCGAACGGCCATATCTCCCTCTCTCTCTCTCTCTCACCTTCACACGACGCTCTCTGCATCTATCGCAGGCTCTCTCGGATGGCTCCTGGGCCATGTGGCTGTCGACCAGGAAACTCGCGAGTGAGTCGGGCGGAATCGATAATATGACTTCAAACCTCCTGACCTTCCGAGATGTATGGGAAATATCAAAAAATGCAATTCTGCGAGCCGGACGACAATATCAACTCCATGTCATGATGCATGTCATGTCATACCAGTTCATGATGAGTGGTCGGATGGATGGTCATGTCCACGGATTCGATATCGTATGCAGTAGAAAGAGAATGGAAGCCTGAGGCGCCGAGAAGTACCGTCATCCCCCACTCCCTCCCGTGTCTCTCTGGGCGTCCGTTTCGCTCGCAATCTTCTTCCACACACACCCTACACCCGTCCTCGCGCCTGTCCTCGGATCCTCCAGCACCTCCTCGTCGACTGTCGCCAATTCTGCTTCTCCATCACCAAGGCGAAGAAGGCAAGGAGGGAGCAGATCGACTTCTGAAGGGACAATAATTCCCGAGAAGGACCACCATTTCCCACGAGCATTGTCAGGTGGGAACTGTTTCTACACCGGGAAACTGATGTCGAAATGAAACAACATGGATGTCTTGACGAGGGAACAGAGCCCATGGTCACAGAATACCAAGAGAGCACATTCGTGAAGGAGGTGATATAGAGATGGAGCGAATGGAATCATGGCGGCACACTTGATGTTCGGACCTTTGGCAGCAGAGTAATGCGAGGCATGCAACAGCACCGGAGCAGCAATGCTCGATGGGCAAACCGGAACGCATGTGGTCACTTGAAAGCATAATAAATGGATTTAAACGTACATGGACAGCATGAAACATCAAAACTCAACGAAGCAGCAATGTCCGCGTTAGGGCCAGGATACAAAGACCGGACTGAACGCCCAGCTGATCGTGTTTAGCCTCCATTCCTACTTAGCATATCTCGCGCCAAACATCGACCAGCTTCATACTCTAGGAAGTCAGTATTGCGCAATATGATAGTAATGCCACTGCTAGCTGGTCGTCCATGGCGGCTAACTACTGGCTGTCTGCTGCATCTACGCTCAACAGATGGACGTCTACTACTAAGGGGGGGCTGATCGCCTGAACGAGTAGTAATACGACTTTCAAGTCCCTATCTTGCAGTCAGTAGAGTGTACTAGGAAGATTATACATGAAACTAGCAAAGCTGGATTCTTAGCGCAAGCTGTAACGACTATAGATATATTTGCACTGCAACTCTACCTCTAGAGACTCCTAGAGCAGCATTTTGAGCAGCTCGAACTCTGTCCTCTGTAAGCCTTTATAGCGTCTGCATGCTACCTACGCTTCTTATGCGAGCAAAATTATGCACAACATCCCGTAAGAGAAACTGTACAAATGCTTGATATAGAAAGTGCGCAGTGTATCAACAGGCTCCCTACCGTGTGTATTACAATAGCTTTTTCTCATCTGCCTCAACCTATACCAGCAGCCTGGGCCATCAGATTATATCTGCGTCTTCCCTATCCCAGATCTTCTTGAGGAACGATTGCGGTTCTCTGCTTTTGCATGCATATATCTCCTCAGTCCGGCCTAGAATGGCAGTGATTCTCTAGTGATCGATGTCCCGCTGCTCGATTCCTGTTGGAGCTGTGCGGACGTTGCGCATCGCGAGACGGTGTAGGAGAGACGGATGAGTATGCGTATTTCGATCGATTCGAAAACTGGCCAGTAGTGATGCTCAATAGCAGTGGCAGAGCGAGGTGGTGCGGTGTAGTTCGGATTGTTTGAGCAAAGGCAAGTGAAGTAGCTAGTAGTAGTTTACAAAGGGGCCAATGCCAAGACATTCGGGCCGGATGGTGCCTGAGGACACGAAAGCGTTTGGAGGGTTCACTCTCGCACGCACTTTCACATGCCCCGCACAGTCCAACTCTCTCATCGACCATAAAAGGACATTTTTTTAAATATTTATTTATTTGTTTATACATGCCCTTGTCACCATCATGAAGATCAAGCGCGTACGATATTTGATTTCTTGAACAAACCTCCCGTGGAAAAAGCAAGCAAGCAAGCAATCCAGACAGACAGACCGACTAACACCCCCCCGTCACTCGTAGATTTTCATCTATCCCGTCAAATCACTACGACCCGTCGAGGTCAACGCCGCAGAAATCACAAACGAGGGTCTACGCTTCGATCGACAATATGTCTTGGCCAAGCCTCCCACCGAGGAAACCAACGGCCTCGCCGAACACATTACCATCAAGAATCATTTCGAACTCGGACTCTTCCATACCATGATCGATCAATCCTGGGCCAAATTGACCATTACACATGTCCACGCAGAAGAGAGAGCCGCCGTGACGGTTCCCCTAACCCCTTCTCCCGTGAGTTTATTCAACGCCGACGTTTTCCACGTCAGTATCTTCGGCACCAAAGCCCAAGGCATCGACATGGGCACCGAAGCATCCGAGTACTTCTCGCATCATCTGGGCAAACCCGTTCGACTCCTCTATATTGGCGGCAACGGTCAACGAGAAATTCCCGGCGCAGTGTTTATGCCCAAGCACAAATATCGCGCGTTGTCGATTGCCGTCAACGACAAATTACAGCCCCAACGAGTCCGTTTTGCAGATGCCGCGCCTCTGTTGATTACATCGAGTGCCTCTGAAGAGGATGCACGTCAGCGACTACCTCCTTCTGCGCGAGGGGAAGATTTGATTGTGCGATTTCGACCCAATATACACGTTGATGTGGGTGGCGAAGTCGAGCCCTATGACGAGGATAGATGGGATTTGTTGACGATACGATCTAAAATGGACTCTGCACAAGAGGTCTCGGTGCGGTGTTTGTTCCGAACAGTGAGATGTTTGAGTCTCAATGCAGACTTGGCCAAGGGAAGCATGATTACCACGAATCGTCAACTTTACGGTTTACTTGCCAAGGATCGGAGAGTGAATGAGTTATTTCCACGTGAGATTATTTTTATTTTGATTTCTATTTTTCTACTTTTCGCACTCCCAAGAGCAAACGAGCGAGCGAGCAAAGCTGACAAATGTTCATTCATTCATTCATGCAGACAAGCCCGTATTTGGCCAATATGCATGTGCAGGCCCCAGCGGAGCAGTCTTGCGAGTGGGAGACCACGTTGAAGTCTCCGGCCGCGTAGACCACCCCATTTCACCAATGAGTGCCGGCTCTCCCATTACTCCGATTACGCAGGATGGCAATAACCATGAAGATACTTGAGACAGACTGGAAGAGAGACTGAGAGAGAGAGAGAGAGAGACTGGAAGAGAGAGAGAGAGAGACACGAATACGAACGACAGACAGAGACAGAGACGACCCGATCGGAGAAACAGACTCGATCACAGGGACAAGAACTAGCGCCAACGACAGAGCGCACGAATCGCAGCCCCCAGATTTTGTTCTCTCTCTCTCTCTCTCTCTCTCTTGTGCTTTCACATGAAAGATACTGATAAGCACTGCTATATGCAGTATGCACTTACCAGGGCCTACATACATACTTTCTTTCCCCTTTTCCCCCAGGGGTTAGGGGGATGGTTATGTATCAGAAAACAAGAAAGATAGCATGGGTTTGCAGACAGAGAGAGAGAGGGGGAGAGAGGGAGAGAGAGAGAAAGCACGCTCGCCTCGCAAGAGATTCCCGTTGTGGGGAAATAAAGGGCGAGCTATTCAGAACATCTTCGTTTCACCCCTCTTCCCGCCGAAACAGAAAAACCGCCGGACACAGAACATTGTTACACTTTATCATTTTTGCATTGTTCCACACATACATACACATAAACATACATACACACATACACACCCCCAAGGGCGCTGTGAGAGATCAGTCTTCACACGAGACTGGCTGACGTATGTGTATGTGTATGTGTATGTGTGTGTATGCGTGTCAGCATCCCTCCCTCCCCCCTGGAGGCCCCTCACTCAAAATAGGCCACAATCCAAAAAAGTAAAAAGCAACTTCTCCTTTCCTGCTTGCCCACAATCTCTGTGATGATCTCAACGATCACAAGTAGAAAGGAGCGGTTGAGCCTGTTTCCCGGACCTCTCTGGACGACGATATATATATCCAGAGTCATCATCAGACTTTGCACACGAAACGACCCCCCTCCCCTTTCCGGCCCCTGGGACATGGAGTAGATGCGAATACGAAGTTCAACACGAGAAGGACCAACAACACTGGGTTAGAAAGAAGAAAGAAAGGGAAAAGGGAAAGAAAAGAGAAGAAAAACAAATGATACAAAACACTGCATTTTTCTTTTTTTTTGGCAAATTCGTGGGTGTGTTTTTTCTTGTTATTTTTCCTTTCTTCATTTTACAAATTTTTTCGGGTTTTTATAAATGGCGGGCGATTTTTCTCTAAATGGCGGGCGCCCCAAATGATATTTGTCCTGCCTACTACCTAGTAGTACGGACGACAGCCAATTTCGTACGCCCGCGTGCGTGCGTGCGCCGTGCGGGTGGGCGTACGGGCGTACGGGCGTGCGTATGTGTATGTAGTATATATGTATATGTATTCTATTACTATCTTCATCTTCTTCCTACCTAGGCATTGCCCTAGGCATCTCCATCTCTATCTTCATCTCCATCTCTATCTCTATCTCTATCTCTATCTCTATCTCCACCTCTACTACTACTACTACCACCACCACTACTACCTCCTCCTCCTCCTTACCTAGGCAGAGAGTGCATTTTGTTAGGAATGTTCAGAGTGAAAGATTTCTCTGGAATTGGCTACACAGGCTTGGCACCGAGGCGCCCGCCATTTAGAGAAAAACCGCCCGCCATATATAAAAACCCATTTTTTCGTTAAAAAAAAAACATGAATTGAATTTTCCTTTTTATATGATATATCGAAATTGTTTATTCTGTAATTTCCTCGCCCCAAAGAGTACGTAGATAGTCAGCATACGAATCAATCCCCTCGCAAAAAAATGTGCACTATTATTACTACTACTCACCGCTTTATCAGTCGGATCCTCAAAAGCATGATCAAACGCCTCCCGGCAACCCGAAGCATTCCTCGCTCGGTTATCCCGTATACATTCGTATCGATATGCAATAGCGAGGAGCCCTGAAATCGCCGCCGTGATCCAGGTAATGGCGAATCCGGTGCCGTATTTGGGATGTTCTCTTTCGAGAAAGATGAAGGGTCCGACGAAATTTCCGATGCCTAGAAAGAAAAAGAAGAAGAACGAAAGAGTTAGAAAAAAGATGTGTAAGTCTGGTGTAGAATAAATGTGTCGAGTGAACAGAAAATCCCCCCCTTTTTTTGGTCCAATATACAAACAAACACAGAAGAAAGCAAAAAAGAAAAAAAAGCAACTTACAATACCCCACAAAAATCCCCGAAGAAGCCAACGCACGTTTCGTATAACCCGCCGTATTCGCAATTTGCAAACCCATCAACACACAATAACCCGCCGCGGCACTCGGCAACAAATACATGGCAAACAACAACCAACCCCTTTCCGAAGTCGGAAGTTGCCACAACAACACCGCCGCACCCGTCGAGAGTGCTTGAGCGAGTGCGATAATCCAGGTGCGGATGTGTTCGAATTTCATCGCCAGATATGCCGCTAAGAGCACGACGGTGCCGCAGTAGGCTCCTGCGGGCATCGTGAGGAGGAGCGCGTTGAGGGAACTGAAGCCGAATCCGGCGATGACGAGGGGCATGAAGGTGGAGAGGGCGCCGTTGCAGACCTTTTTTGTTGAAGAAGAAGGATTAGAAAAAGGTCATCACTGGAAAATATATAAAAAGGAGGAAAAAAAGGAGAAGGGGGAGGAAAGGAGGAATTCCAAGGGGCAACACGTTACCATTGCAAGACATCCCATCCAAAAAGCTAGCCAGAATTTCAGATCGGTTAATAATTCCATGACTTGGTCTTTTTTCCATTTGGTGTTTCGTACGCCCGAGTTGTTGGTTCGTAGTCGAGCGACTAAAATGTATTTGGCTCGATAGGAGAAGGATTTCACCCGGACGGGATCGGGAACGAGGAAGAAGTAAATGGCGATGGACCATAATATCGTGATGCCTGCGAAAGAATCATGGTAAGTATAGGTTAGTCAAAGTGTCTTTTTTCTTCCTTCTCTTCTCTTCTGATCTCATCTCGTCACCAGAAAAGAACCAAACAAAAAGAAAGCAAAAGAAAAAAAAAAGAAAAAAACTCACCCCCCGCAAAAAAATACATATAAGTCCACGCATTCAATTTCCCCTCAATATGACCCAATCCATAATTAATCAACGGCGAAAACGTCGCCGTATATCCCGTCAAAGAATACCACATGCCAATGCGAAACGCTTGTTCATTTTTGCGATACCACGACCCAATAATCATCATAAACATGGGTGAGACTCCACTTTCGAGGGCTCCGAGGAAAAATCGTTGCACAAAGAGGCCGTGGTAGGAGGTGCAGGTGGGCGTGAGAATGAGGCAGATGCCCCAGAGGAGGACGATGATGGCGGCCACGCGTTCGACGGGGTAGCGTTGGGCGAGGAACATGGAGGGATAGGCACCTGTGGATGAAGGGGGGAGGTTAGCGATTGTTGTCGTTGAAAGGAGTCAGTTTTGCTTCTTTGTCTTTTTCCATTTCCTCTTCTTCTTCTTTTTCGTAGAACATCTCCCCTCCTCCCTCCTCCCTCCTCCCCCCTCCCTCATCTTCAATCGTCGTCATCAAATCCAGTCCTCCCTCCCCCATCCACCCACCCAACCATTCTCCCCACCCCTGCCCTCCCAAAAATCCCCCCAAGAACAAAAACAAAAGGAAAGAAAAAAACTCACCAGCCATAAACCCCAAATAAAAAATCGCCGCCGAAAGCGAATACCTCCCACCATCACCCAACCCCAAATCCTCAATCAACCCAAACAGCGCCGCCTGGGACAACATAGCCTTATCATACCACTGCAACGCATACGTAACACAGAGGACCGGCATAATTTTCCAATCGATTTGCCGCACCAAAGCATCTTCTTCGGCGGCCGTCCAACGCGTCAGATGCGGGTTGGCGGCGGTGTAGTCCATGAGGATCTTGGCGGCTTCATCGTCGGGGTTGAGGAGGAGGTCGAGGCGGAGGTGGAGGGTGTCGGTTTCGGATTCTTTGAGGGGGGAGGTCGTTGTCGTGGTTGCTGCTGGGGAGGAGGTGGTGGAGGAGGTGGAAGGGTGGTGGTGGTAGTAGGTTGTTGTGGTGGTGGTGAGGGCTTTGGTGTCGGCGTGCATTTCATAGTCCATGTGGAATTTCTTCTTCTTTTCCTTCTTCCTTTTTTCTTCTCTTTCTTGTTCTTGTTCTTGTTCTTGATCTCTCCCTTTCTTCTCTCTCGTCCGTTCTTGACTTCTACCGAGACTCTTCTATCCCTTTTGATGTCCTTCCTTCTTCCTCGTATCTGGTCACGTCAACGTACGTATCGCCACACACATACATACACCCGTACAATGCGAGAAGAAAAAGAAACGGGAGAAAATAAAAAAAAGACCACACGCGCACGCACACCCTCCTCCCCCAGACGTCGTCGTCGTTGTTGTCGTAGTAGTAGCAGTAGCAGTCGGTAGTTAGTAGTAGTAAGTAACAAGAGATCTCCGGGTGGAGAAGAGAGGAGAGGAGAGGCGAGGTGGTGATGGTACAGTAGTGTGGGGGTGAACCGACGAGGTCCCCAAAAAAACACAACCGATCTATACCAACAACAGTAAGGTAGTAGTCCTCTCACACGGACTGATGAGAGAGCTGAGAGCACTGAGAGCACTGAGCGCTCCCATCTTTTCCTCTTTTTTTGACCAGGTCCTCTCTCTCTCTCTCTCCCTCTTCTCTGACCTTGCATAAACAACCCACGCTAGATCCTCCTCCCTCCCTACCTCCCTCTTCCTCAGCTTCACGGCTAAACTCCGCCGCTGCAGTGAAATGTGATTTCTTCTTCTGTGATGGACTTCCTTCTCTGTCTCTCTCTCTCTCGGATCTCTCTCTCCATTCGACCATCGAAAGCTAAATGGTGATGATGATGATGCTAAACAACCCGACCGACAGACCGACCGACCGACCGACCCTAACGCAGATAAGCGAGAAAAAAAAGCACTCCAAAAGTGCCAAGTTGCCAACAACCAAAGGATTATCCCTGCGACAGGCAGGTACAGACATATATGCTCGCGTGTCTCGTTCGCCAGGTCTTGTACAGCCCTGCCACCATCAAGGGGAAGCGTGATCCGCGATCCTTTAGCCGCCCCGTTGCCCCCCGTTGCCCCCTGGGCCAAGAAAAGACATGGGCCCTGGTCTCTCTAGCCAGTGATGAGATAGATTAGAATGTGCCGAAATTCAGCCTCTCGGAAAAGGAGAAAAAAAAGGGAGAGAAAGGATAGAATTCCGAATGGTTGACGAATGTGGTGATGTTGTGTGAATGGAGAGATAATGATTAGATTGATTGATGGTGACGAAACCTAGAAAATCTGAAACCTGAAACGTACGAATGAACGAAACGTGGGAGTCTGTCTGTGATCTGTTCTGTTCGGTTCTAGGCAGGGCTTTGCCCGGCCCCCTGCCCTCCTGGGGAAGGAGATCGACTTTCGCTATATGTACGACAATAGTCTATTGTGCCTGTCATCATCATCATCAGTATGGTCTGACATATGGACTGACTGGGGCCTGACCTAGCCTGACATGACCTTATCGTCATTCACTTCACAGTCTTCACTCACTCATTCCCTCGTAGAAAAAACCAAGCCAGATAAAATGATGATGACTTGGGCCTAGAGGCTAGTTCTGACTACCCCCCCTAGTGAGTTACATACATACATAGTATGCCGTTGAGAGTCGAGACTGTAGGTACTGTATCATCAGCACGGCGGTGTGTTGTCATACACTACTACCTCCTACGGTGCGTGTACTCCGTATGAACCGGGGGAGGGTCTATTTGCGAAAAGGCCGAGAACACTGCCATGTCGAGGAAAAAGTCAGAACATGTTCGAACATTCGTGATAGCAAGGATTGTAATTTACCCGAACCTCTGCTTCCGCACGATGCGATTGTCGATATTACCGGCATCAATATCCAAGACCGCAACTACTGTGGCAGTCAAGTACTCGGAGAAAACAAAAGACGAAACAGGCAGTATCATGGTATCGTATCCGTCATGGTCTGTAGCTACTGTGCGCGCTAGGAAGCTTCTGAACAGCAATATCATCATCATATCCAAGCAAAGCTGTGTCGCTGCGTGCTGTGTGCTGTGTGCAGTAAGTAGGTAGGCTCGTATTCCACGTGACGACCCTGGCGAGTGTCCGTCGCCGGATGTCCTCCGGTGTGGCGGTGTAATCAAGTCGAATGAACAGGGCTAGTCCAGTGCATGGTGCGATGTGTAAAGCGTCTCAAGTGCCACCTGTTGTGAAGAATTAGCAGTGCGACTCAAAGTGGGGTCAAGCTGAAGGCAACGTACGGAACAGGAACTGCATGTCTTCTGGCGTGAGCTTCTCCATAGCGACCTTATCGTTGTTGATTGTGCCATTAATCATGTTGGCTTTCTTCTCCTGAAGCATGACAATGCGAGACTCGACGGAGTCTTCGACGCATAGACGTGTGATGACACACGGACGGCGTTGACCAATGCGGTGGCAACGATCAGCAGATTGCCACTCTGCGGCTGGGTTCCACCAACTGCAACAACGCGTTAGCAATGAGCTTCAACATCGGACACAACAAACTTACGGATCGACGATGAATACTCTAGACGCCTCCACCAAGTTGAGCGCAACACCTCCCGCCTTCAGGGAGACGAGGAAGATCTCGCACTCCGGGTTGGTCATGAAGTGATCAATACTCCGTTGGCGCTGAATGGGAGTCATGGATCCATCGAGCATGACTGTGTTGAAGCCGGCACGCCGGAGGCGCCACTCGATGAGTTGCAGCATCGATGTAAACTGCGAAAATACGATCGATTTGAGCGTCTGCTTCTTGGAGCGAAGCTTGTACAGGTCGTAAATCAGCATCTCGATCTTCGTCGACGACGTCCAATCCTCCATCTTGATGCGATTGATGATAGAAGACTTCTTGACGACCTCTTCGTCTTGCTCAATATCCGGCTGGTCGAAGTCAATCGACAGCGGTATATGGCAGCGGGGGCAATCGGCCTCGCCATCAGTCTCCTCGATTGACGAAACATACGACTTCACACAAGAACGACAGAAGTCGTGCTTGCACTTGGAACGAATGGCTTCTTCAGCTACCTCGTCGCAGATGTTGCACACAAGAACATTCTGTCCCTCGTGGGCGTTCTTCTTCAACAGAAGATCAGGGTGATTTGCGACTTGCCTCATCTGCATGATGAGACCAAAGATATTGGCATAATTGTTGAGCATCACGCCACGAGCCACGTACGTATCAAACTCGCGAGCCGTGTTGCTCATGATGCTGGATGAGAAATCGCGCTCAATCGGTCCAAAAAACTCGTTGTGGATAATCACTTCCTTAGGCGGAAGTTCCATGGAGTGAGTGTAATCACGCTTCATACGCCGGAGCATGATGCGTGCCGTGATAAGATGCAGTTTCGCCATGGCCTTGTTACGATCTTCTTGCTCTTCCGATTGTGTCAGTGGATTCAGCAGTTCCTGGTTGAAGACAGACACGTGTTCCATGCCAGCGTGCTTGCACTCTACGCACATGTAAGCGTCGTCAAGCTGCCAATGCAGCATGGAACATGGGCACTTCTTGCAGAAATAATCGGCAAAAGGTCGTACCTCCAGGAAGCGAAGCAGAGAAAAGAACTCGCCGATACGGTTCTGCACGGGAGTACCGGATAAGCACCACTTGTAGGTCCCTTGCAGAGCAAAGCAGGCCTTGGCAACGCCTGTATTACGAGACTTGATGCTGTGTGCCTCGTCGAGGATGAGTCGATGGTAATGGATGGCGTGAATGGGCGAATCCTCTTTGACGATGTCCTCACCACGAGACCAGCCTTTGACTTCTTTCCGATACAACGATTCGAGACTGTTGTAGGAGATCAAGATGACATCAAACTCCTTGAGCTTCTTGACCGACATGCCCTTCACCTTCGTGTTCTGTCCATGATAGACAAGCACCTTGAGCTTGCCATCGGTATACACCTCGATCTCCGTCTTCCACTGCATGAGAGCTACCGGCGGCATGAGCACAAGCGTAGGCTGCTTTTGCGGATAGTCCGACATGATGAGCGATACGGCCTGGATCGTCTTCCCTAAACCCATCTCGTCACCTAGGAGACCCCCCTTGTAGTGTGTCTTTTCCTGCTTCATCATCCAATTCAATCCCTCCAGTTGGTAGGGCTTGAGTTTCAGTGTGACACTGTCTGGCTGCGCGGCAGCCTCTGCTGCAATGACCGGAACTTTCTCCAGATCAGTCCACATCGTCTTGATGACTGGATGCGACTTCTCCAGTTTCTTGCGCTCGCGCTCCTTTCGGCCTAGGGGTACCATATCCTCCAGTTCCTCGGCAGTTTGTGCAGGATCCCTACCTGTGATTCGGCCTTGTCGGCGAGCACGAGTGCGAGCTCGACGACGCATGATGATAGCGTCTCTCCGATTTGGCACAGCGGCTTGGGCGCGGACCATAGCGAGCGGATCATCGGATTCAGTGTTACTAACATTGGTAGAGTCCGGCACCCCTGAATCAGTCCCAACAAAGTCAGCCTCGCTATCCAGCTCATTGAGCTCAAGATCAGACTCGTCGCTATCGGGGATTTGTTTCTCGATGCTCTTGCTAATCGAGCTTTTTGCAGCCGAACTAGCCTTGCGTGTCGACGTCCTTGTCTTATTGCGAGTGGAGCTAGTTTCGGCCTTGACTGGTTTTGTAGAGCTGCTCGAATGAGCCTGGGATTGAAGTGGCAAATTTGAGCGAGATATTGGCTTCTTGGTTGCAGAACGCTTCGAGTTTGACTTCGATGTCACAACCGGTTCGTCAAAATCCTCGTCAGAGTCCGGGATACTGATATCCTCTTCTTCTTCCTCTTCTTCCTCCTCTTCCTCCGAATCGCTGTTCCCCATCTTGACCTTCTTCTTCGTTGGTTGCTGAGCACCCGCCTGAGAGTATTCCTCCTCTTGCAAACGCATCGCCAAAGCCAAATCATCCCCCTCTTCCGAGTCATCAATCATTGTAACGTTGCCCAGCGCTGATCGCTTGCGTTTGCTCGACATCGATGGCCCAGCACGTATCGAAGTTGCTGGTGTAGTTTCCGGTGTCTCGAACTCGGCAGAAGAATCGCGCGAGAGACCATCGAGAGAGGAGAGGGAGGAATCGGTCGGGCTCTTCGACTTCGCAGCAGACTTCTTGTATGCTGAACGATCAATGGCGGACACGGCTGGGATGGCGACGCCCTTGACTAATCTACCTGATGGTACAGCGATCTCTTCGTCATTCTCGCTGTCGAGTAGCGCGGCGGGTAGACTTCTCCTCGAGCGGCCAGTGGCGACTGTATTGTTGCGAATCGATGGGTTCGAGTGACTGGATGTAGCCGCTTCGTCTATTTGCGTGTCAGCTCATCAGACCCCAATCGAGTGTGGTGGGAGAGAGATGTCTCTCTTCGAGGAGTGGGAAGGGCGAGGGCGAGGGCGAGTTGGAGGGCAAGTAGGACATACTGCTTCGCCCAGAGGCGGAACGTCGAGTTGTTCTTGCCATGGTGATAGCGGGCCACAGGCGTTCTCGTAGCTTCTGTCTCTGGATGTCTGTCTGGCACCGACTAGACTGATCAAGGTAGCGACACTGAGTGCATGGAGAGTGGGTGTTTGTTCCAGAGGTAAAAGGTACAAGTAGGTAGGTGGGTGGGTGGTATGAGTTCTTGTCTGCTTCTGCCTCTGATCCGTGCCAGTGAAGCCAGTAGTGGCGCATTCACAGGCTACAGGCATCCTCAGAATCAGATCTCGGTCGCGGCTCTACTCACCTAGCGCGTGTTCCACAATTCCGCGCGCGCTAAGTGGTAGATGTACCTGCAGGGGAGCCGAACGATCGAACGAGGCTGCATGAAGTGTGGCGAGCGTGTGACTTTCGCGTTTTCGTGGACCCTGAACACTACATCCTATTCTTGTCTTCTGCTGTATACATGTAGTGGTGAGGTGGGTTGTGGAAGTGCCGAATGGGTTGGTGTGCTGACGTGTAGAATACATGTAATGTACCGAGGATGTCAGGAGGCAGACAAATAAGGTATTGTCATTTTACCAGGCAGACGCGACTTAAAGTACCCATGTACCGTGCGTGTACACCTGACGCGCACTCGTTCTGAGGTACCCCGCGCGCGTCAGTTCTTGGCACGCACTCGAAAATAAAACACTGCACTCGTTTTCAAATCCACTAAGTTCTGTAAAATATCGACAAAGGTAAGTTTCTAACATTCCAATACTATTTCAGCACTGACATGGTAGTAGTACTACCACTACCACTACCACTACTACCACCACCACTACCACCACCACCACCACCACTACCACCACCACCACCACCACCACCACCACCACCACCACCACCACCACCACCACCCTCCTACCCCACCACCCTCCTACGCAGAAATGGATACTGTGTATGAATCCAAGGAATATAAGGCATACCAGGTAAGTACCTATCTACCGTTACGGTAACGTTACTGTAACGGTTCTAATAACTTTCTAGGCTGCT